>NC_079524.1:16799786-16947286 GCF_003711565.1 Takifugu flavidus
TACAATCACGGCAACAACGGACCCGTGCAAGACTGTTGAGCTGCTGAACGATGTGGATGTACAGAAATGTACAGAAAATCATGTAAAGAACCAGCGTTGAACCACACTTAGATACATGACTTTATATATTTGGCCAGTCGTGATGTCGAGGGGCAATTCTTCTTTGATGTGATGCGCAATCAAAGGGGGCAAAGTGTGGCCTCGCCCCTCCGATGCCACCTGTGCTGCTTCCCACCTCTGAGTTTGACCCTCGGCTGGAAGCCGCGTGATGGCCGACGCTCCTCGGCAGCAACGGGGGCCGCGTTGATTCAATCCAGCTGCGAGTTTTCAGCCTCGAGAATATCAATTTTCCAGCTATCTCACCCAAATAACACACCACACACACACACACACACACCACACACACACACACACACACACACACACACCACACGGACACGTGGTGTGAAATGCTGAGATAAGAAATAGAGACTACAGTAAATACTAGTGTCCATGTGAGCAGAGGAAAACATTACTAAGTTCCAGCCCGCGTGGCTCTCATAGCACAATGTTCCACACTGACGTTCACTATTACTCGTGCAGCCGACATGTCAGCAGGAATGAGGCAGCGTGCGTGGCGTTCGGTACCATCTACCTCTGGCGAGGGGCCTCGACAGGAGGTTTTCTTTGGAAAGCACCTGGGTGTGAAAATAGGGCCTCCCAGTCTGGTCTGAGAGGCTGTGTAAACACAGGATCCAGTCGGGCCAGCCTGCACCGGACTGGACCTCTGCAAACAGAAACCATGAGTCAGCCTCAGGAACCCATCCATGTTGTTCCTTCAGGGATAATCAGCCAAATGTGGGCTGGAAAATGTGCGCACTAGAAGGATTGAGCTACTAGACTCGTGAACCTTTCACATCTGTTTCAGATAGAATGTGTCTAAAATTTGTGCATTTATTGCTTATTTATTTACTGGAAACCTAATTCAGTCTATTTCATACTTACATCCAAGCCCAAATAAACCACAGAGCAAATATTTGGTTGCGCATGTGAATAAATGCATGACACTATGAGGCCGCCGGAGGTATTAGAGGCATCTCGTTGTCAGAGGCTGCTTCGCTGGAAGACGTTATTGAGGAGTTCGGGGCATCTGAAATGGAGATTTCCCCTCCTCTCTGAGCAGACAGGCAGGGGCCTCACATTCCACCGAGCCGTATTTATCTTTCCAGCTGCTTCGATGAATTAAATGATCATCCAGCAGAGGAGGGAGAGCAAAACGTTGGAGAAAGAGGAGAGGGAGACAGCAAAGGGAGGAGAGGAGGTGAGGAAAATATCACAATAGCAATGACTTAGCAAGTAGCATTCAGCCCTGGCTGAGGCACACACACACACACACACACACACACGCACACGCGCACGTGTTGACATGTCAACAACACACACATCCTGACACAGTAGAAACTCATTTCTTAGACAGAACCCATATGTTTATGCAAATGTGATGAGAACTTTTACTTGAGGAAAATGCTCAAATTTACATCCCGTTCGTGATTTTCTTTTCTCTTAATATTTTCATATTCCTCCTGTCACTTTTGGTTTTTGTGGCGCCCTTTTGGACTGAATATGCAGCCTTTTATATTCAAATGGATGACCCGTTGAGCCCACGAGATCCTCTTTATTTTCCTTTTTATTAATTGTAAGCACATGAAGCATAAATAAAGCTGTGTAACAACATCAAAGCGGCGCTGTGTGGAACGTGATCTGGGTTTTCAGGAGCTCCGTCTGCTCACCTTTGGTTATGCAAAGTGCGTCCTGAGTGGGCAGCTGATGCAAATTTCCTCCCAGAGTGAAGCCGATTCGGAGCATCGAGGCCCACGGGATTATGGGAGATCACATAAATCCCTCCGTGCCATCATTTTTAGCAGCCCACAACAAGCTCCGTGTTAAGGGTTAATAATCCACTTCCCCACCCTTCCTTCCCCCCGTGCACCTGACCTCAAATCCCTAGTGTAGCCGTGTCCATGTTCTCAGTCTGGCGAGTCTGTGTGTGTGTGTGTGTGTTACTCTCTGTCCCAGTTTAAAAATCTGTGCCAGCAGGAACCAGCAGTTACCATCCAGAATAGTTCCTATGGAGAGAAGAGCAGATCACATGGTGCTGTGGATCCCTCCCTCTATTAGTCTGCTGTTGAAGGGAAGGCAGGGATCACATATAAGCCAACAGGATTAGAAGGCAACAGAGGCATGGGTCTGAGGAAATCCCCCTCCAGGGCCCGGCGTCTGACCGAGGCCTTGGTTGCTCGTTGGCTGTGCTGAGATGAACTCAGCCAGTCGGTGTCCCCATCCCTGCGTCCTGTCCTCCGGTCCTCCGTCCGCGGAGACGCCTAATTCTTCACGTCGACATCCGAGCGCTGCGGCTTCAGGAAACAGGTGGTTTCCTTCCGTACGTCGCTGGGGATCGCGGCTTCGCTTCCTGTTGGGATCACGTGTGTCGGACCTGCTTTAACATCAATATTGTATCTGCTAACATTTGCATTCCAAAGAAGGCACAGGTACCTCCATCAGGAGTTGGGTGGGGGCTTAAATAAGGTGCTTTGCAACGAGGAATTCCATCTGATTAATCAGGTCTGGCTTCAACCCCCCCCCCCCCATAATCAGTTAAAACCTTTGAACTTTGAACCTTTTAGCTATTCAATTCTAATGTAAACCTAGCGTTTAGCGTGATGAGGACGCGTATTTGCAGCGTCTATCTGCTGTATCCCGACTGTTTTATATCTGGGTGTTGGACACGCCAGCGTTGTAAAGGAAAACCAGTTGCTACCTGGTGAAATAAAGGTTAACTGAATAAATATTATGGTGACGCTCGTGGCAACAGCTTCAAAAGCTCTGCAGGAAGGTCATTAGTCATTCCCTGCAAGGCCACAATTAAGGAGCGTTGTGTTACTCTCTCTCTCTGTGTGTGCGTGTCTCTCTACCAGTGCTATCTCTTTGGTCATCGTGTCTGTAGTGTCTTTTCTTATTGTGTTAACCTGCACATTAACAGGCAACAACAACCCCACCAACAACAACAGGACGCGTTGAGGCTCCTCTAACGGTAAAATCTGCACCAGACTGTCGCGTCTCTCTGGAAATGCCTTGGAAATACATCATTAGACACAGAGAGACTTTATTTTAAGACGTTTCAGAAGTCTTCTTTGCTCCTCATCACCCACTTTTCTTTCAACCCAGGAAGTGGGTGGATGAAAAGTAGACAGATTTTGTAATTGTTGGAGAAATCTTATTCGAATTCAGGAGCGCGGATCATTTTTTTCTTGTGAGGGACACTTTGAAAAGCTGTCAAGCACAGCGACTACAGGCGCTTCCCTCCCCCCTTCCCTTTACCTCTTTTTTGTAATATCCTCTAATTTTGCCCGTGCCCAGGCAAATTTGTCGCGGTGCGTGGGCCCGTTTGATTTCATTAAACAGAATATTTAAGTATAGAAATTGTTTAATCGTCTCGTGTCATTAGGAGATGGATTTCATTTTGCATACATTTGCATACTCCCCCCCCCCCCTCAAATTAAACCAGGCAAATATGCAAATGCGGAGGCCCGGGTTATGGTGGAGGTGTTTATTGTCATCACTTTAGGCAGAGACACAGCGCAGCGCCTCTGCGGAACAGGGGTGACAGCAACATCTGGATGCCTGGGGGTGGGGGGTGTGTGTGGGGGGGGGGGTGTTGACGCAAAAGCTGTAGGTTTGGAGAGAAGCGGTGTGTAACCGTGTATTCACTTTCTTCTCCCAGAAATCCTTTACCCACTGCTGCTGCATCCACAGAAGATATTGTCTGATTATCCATCGTCCCACTGTTGGGCAGCGTCAGGTACCAGCTTCATCCTCACCATCATCATCATCATCATCATCATCATCATCATCATCATCCAGCGTTGGGGAAGCCAACAGCCTAAAATCTCCAGCGAGCCAATGAAGACATAAACAGCGGCCCCGTTCTGCTGCTACTGTCCACATGGCTAAGCACTGCTGCTAATGAGACGGTAATTAGCATCCTCAGCCATGAATCCACCCCCCCCACCCCCAACTACAACTGGGGTTCTTCTAATGCTGCCGTTTCAGGCACCACAGCAGAAGTGGGTCCAGGTTTGAACTGGGAGCGCCGCACTGGGGGCAGCTGGAAAACGGAGCCTCTCGTTTTATTTTCCAGTCAGGAAAATTGGTGTCACGATGAAGGTCGGTCGACTTTAGAATCAGCTTGTTTCGCCTCAACGATATGTATAAATCATTGAGTCCATTTGCTCATTTAATTAGCTGCAATCTTTATGGACTTTATTTTAAACTTCCTCTCCAGCATGGCAGCAAATTAATTTCAACCTGATTTCTTCGTCTAATTTTATCACCCGTTGACGT
Organism: Takifugu flavidus; assembly: GCF_003711565.1. NCBI lineage: Eukaryota > Metazoa > Chordata > Actinopteri > Tetraodontiformes > Tetraodontidae > Takifugu > Takifugu flavidus. The sequence goes on from NC_079524.1 coordinate 16,804,167, forward strand.
GTAAGCAGCTAGAGACCAGCTGCACTAAATGCTCTTGTTTAATATTTTGACGGATTTATTTAAAGTGTATGGATGGAAAAGGCTCTGTGGGGTGGAATTGTTCTTGTCTTTTCTTTTTTTTTTTTCTAGATGTTTAGCAGAGACTGTACATAAGCTCTTTGTTGGTAACGTGCAGTGTTAATTTCCTGGATTGGGATGACAGGTTTGGTAAATGTCCCCTGGAATGTGAGCAGTGGCCCTATGATGCCTTTTGGATCATGCATTTATTGCTACACTGGTGCTTCACCAGTGAAACACCAGTAGAACTGGTGGCTGATTTGATGGAAACACGAACCCTTGTCCAAAAATAGAGCCTAATGTCTTTCTAGAGGAATTCAGTTTGGCCCAAGTAGAGTAAAGGAGAAGAAGACACAGAGCGTTCCTTAGCTCTGATGACGTTCCGTAGAATCCAGGCAGATCCGACTTCAGAACTCCAACAAAACTGTGTTTTATTTTGCTGTATGGCGCTGTCACGCTCAAAGGAAAGTGAGTGTGAAGGATGCTGACTAACCAGTACCTTCAGGTTTATGTCTCTGCTGTACTGGGGCTGTCTGACAGGAAACCAGCGGCCTGTCGTGGCTGCAGAGATTGGCAGAGGCCTGATGATACTCAGCCCCGGTGGCAGGGGCCGGGGTAATAAATCACGGGCAGTGGCAGTCGGATAAACGGTGCTCTGTAGCTGATTAGGAGGAGAAACTATTGTGACGAGAGCGTGATGACTAGGAGGTGCTGACAACCTGTGTGAATAAGGGTCAGCGCTCGGCGGAGGCGGACCCAAACATCTCCCCGTGTCTTAATTTAACCTGAAAAGCCATTACCGCCACTTTGCTGGCTTCTTCCCGACCCTCTGCTCCTCTGTCCCTTCCTGCTCCCTGGCAGAGGAATAGTCGTTCCCCAGGACCTCCGTGGCCTTCCAGCACAAACTCTGAAATGAGTTCTCGCACCTAGAGGAAGACGTTCCTACCGGTTCCTTAAGCGTGAGCGGAAACTTCGTGAAACGTGTCATTAAAGCCCTGGAAATGCTTTAAATAGTTCCTTAAGTGTGAGCGGAAGGCTCGCAGGGGCCACGAGGTGCGCCTCTACAGAGGCGGTGTTAATTACAATCAACCTTAAATGAAACACTTTCAAAATACAACATCTTCCTGCGCGACAACGGCCGTTTGTTGACTTCTTGTCTCGAGATAATCGGTTTGACATGTAAACGAGGCGGACCTGCCGGGCCAGCGGAGGGATACGAAGCAACCGTAGTGAGTCACGGCGTTAGCAGACGCCAGCACAAACAGTGCTGCTGGATTAAGTGTCCTGCTGTGATCCTTGGCCGCATTATTCACCTTCAGTGAGGAGAAGCAGTCATCCCTCCTGATAACCAAAACCATCATTCACAACGGTTAAAAGCCTCCTAGAACGGCTGCTCCTGGTAAAAAAGAAAAGAACTAAACGGCTACTAACTCCTACTGGACATTCAAGTCTACTGCAGCCCAGCAGCGTGAGGGAAAGGTCTCGTCGCATTAATTAATCGTAATAATGGGATTTAGGAAGTGTTTTCCTAATTAGCCAGATGTATAGAGAGAGAAACAGGCAGGCAAACATATAAATCACCGTTATGGTGATGGTTCAGGCCAGCACATCAAAATTCCAAACTCCTTGCGTAACATACTAAAATACTTAGCGTGTTCGGTCATTCTGGACCCACCATTTAAAGGCATAATCACTGCATAAACTCTTCTTCTCACACAGGTCTCAGGAGTCAAGAGGGAGAATAATGTGCACGTACAGCTGCTTTGCTGCTTCTTTCCCCTTTATTTGCTGTAAATGGACAATGCACATTAAGGAACATCTTAAACAAATCAAATAGAGCCCAAAACCCTTGTTTCCATTGGGCCCCTGCCAGAGGGAGCATGGCCATAAACCCTGGAATTAAAGAACCTAATACAGCGTGTTGGGGGCCAATACAGGAAACAGCAACATCACACAGACGATATGTACGATACAATATGTTACGCACATATGAAGGGGGCCAGTTGTGTGTTGACCCGATGGACGCGGTCCTTCTCAGGAGATCAACCAACTCTGGATGGAGCAAACTGAGGAATCGATGAGGCCCAGAACCAAACGGGGGACCCCGATAACATGTTCCGTAATAGAAGCCAACGCGGCGCCTCTCAAGAGGGTCCCTGAAACCTTCAAGAGCTCATCTGTGAGCGTTTGAGCTTTAATCCTGCTCTCCAGCCTGGCTGCAGGGCCCGAAGGATGCCTCCGACACCCGCCTCTCCTGCTCCAACCTATACTCAGCTAATATTCGGCACGGCCCCCGGCCCGCCCCCACCCGGCACGGATGCTCTTATTTTTCTGCCGTCCTTTCACGGCCACATTATCAGTTTGATTTTTCACAGCGATACGTGAAGGTGTGATGTGGAGGAGGACGAGAGAAAAGGACAAACGGAGACAACGTATAGGTGGCTGGTCTCAGGGAGGCTGGTGTGAATGCAAATCGGGAGTTCCTGGACATGCATAATTCACCACAGGGGAGCGAGAAGAGGAGGTGGAGAGGAAGAAAAAGGAATCGAAAGGTGGGAGGGAGGGAGAGAGGGAAGGAAAATGAGCAGTACGTCTTAGGCAGCGTCAGCGTCTACAGTGAGGAGGTAATTAGGGAGCTGTCACTTGTTCCTGTCAGGCACCACTCCCGCTGAAACATTGTGCGTGTGTGCGCGGGGGTGTGGGCGTGCGCACGCGTGTGTGCATGTATACATAAATTGTGTTGAAGGGAGCGGGGAGGGTGCAGCGCAAGTGGAATTCAAATGAGACAGAAACAGTGGAAGAAAAACAGAATAAAAAAAAAAAAAACCCGACTCACTGCGAGGGAATCGCTGTAATGGTGGATAAATATGAAGCAGGGGTACAGCTGAACCTATGGGGGGGGCAGTGGTCCCCGGTCGGTGCTTCCATTTGATGACTTTAAATTGTGACAACAAAAGGACTCGTAGCCTCTTCAGGTCCTTCCTCCTCCTCACACGTGTTTTGACTGCTGCCGATTGTTGGAATTCTGGAGCGCTTCAGGAAGTCACTGACGGGATTCGATTCAGATGTGATGAATAACCTTCGGGAAGTAAGTCGGGAAACGGAGCAGCGGGAGGGACGACGGGCAGAGCTTAGCAAATCCGATACTCGGATTAGAGCCTTCGTATAAGGTAAAGTCTCGTTTTTACGCTCTTCCTGAGCAGACTTAAACTAAAATGTGGACCTTTTTTCTTGTTTAAACTGTGCGTATTTAGGGTTGGGAATGCTTATATAGGGTTGGGAATGCTTATATAGGGTTGGGAATGCTTATATAACGCGCACCCCCCCCTGAGATGAGGGAGGACGCGTGGGCCTGTCTTGTGTGGGCGGAGCTTCAACGGTGACACCGGCACTCAAGCGCTCGCTGGGTGTTCCAATTAAAAGTGACCCCTGCCAGGTCTGCAACAACTCTCCTGCTATACTCAGTTCCTGCACGCACGCGCACATACGTGCACTAACAAGCACACACACATGCGCGCCGCTGACAAACCACAAACAGCCCGGCTGATGATGATGGATGGTGTGCATAACCTGGCTGGTTATATAGACTTTAGCTAAAGAGCTGCGGCCTCCCCCAGAGGCAGGTGGCAGGCTCCTCCCACACCGGTGGCTCCTCCCACACAGGTGGCTCCTCCGCTGCACCATCACCACGTTCAGCTAAAGGATTTTTGGTCGCCGTGGGACAGCCACAGCCAACGTTTAGCACCGATCCGGATGCTGCCGATCATCACATGATGCTAATGTAGGAGGACCCGGAGGAGCAAGACAAAAACATGCTCTTTGCAAAGGGCGCCCGCGGATGAGGGGAACAACAGAAATAACAATTTGTCAGAACTTCTGTACATTGGTTTTCTGACTCGCCAGCTGAGTGTAAACAAGACATATTGTGCAGCCGCGTCAGGGAGCGAGATGTGCCATTTTCCCAAGGCCGAGCCATTAAAGTCTCATTAGGGCACTTCAGACGTATTTGCGCGGCGAGGAGCTGCCATTAAACACATCACAAGGCCTAATAAATGCATTATTTAAAAGCTGTGCTCCAATTACTAATTGATTAGAGCGTCTCATCAATAACACAGAAGCAGAACGCTTCAAATCAAAATACACATAATTTATACATGAAAGGCTTTAAAAGGGATAACTTCTCTGTTAATCAGTCATAAATGTTTTAATCGCCCAAATTTTTGCTCATGACTAGGAAAAAAGAGCGCGGGGCTGTCAGATTTCTCCGGGCCGGGGAGGACTGGGGCTGGATCAACACAGCGCGGTTTGAAACGCACATTAAAGGCAGAAAAACAGACAACTTTCCTACTGGGAGTCTGTGGAGGCAGAATCTCTGCAGGCCGACACATGAAAGCACATCTGATTTCATAAAAAGCGAATCGCTTTTAAATGTTCTTTATTTTTCCAGTGGCATTAAAACCGTTTCCCCCCATCGGCAAATTAGCCCCGCGCTAATTTCATATTAATTACGCAACGTTAAAAGTGCTTCGGTGTGTCGTGTAGAATCGAGTTTGATAGTTTATTGTAGAAATATGAAGAGTGAAGCCCCGAACGTTTCGATTCGTGCGTTTGTTGCCCCGCCGAGACCTTTATGATGGTCACAAACCAGGTCCTGGATGAAGGAATACGCCTTTATTTATGATGGTTCCACCCTCACGTCGGAGGTTCTGAGGTGCTGCTGAGTCCAGAAACCCAGCGAGAAGCCTCAGACCCTTGTGGGTCCAGATCTGGTGGCTCCAGAAGTGGAGCAGAGAGAAATCTGAGATACGTGCTGCTCATATTATAGAGGTCCGCGCTGCTTCTGATGGGAACCAAGTCCAAGGTGACACAGACGATCCTGACTCTTGCAACATCGTTTATGGAATCGTTGTTTCTGTCTTTAAAGAAAGTGTAAATTAAATATAAGAAGCTGTAAATGCCATTGACTCAGAAGAAGAGGCACTTTTAAACATTTAAGGGTAAAATAGTCTTGGCGTTGTGGTCGTTCACGCAGCCAAAGCATCACATGTTGCCTCTGCTGTTAGCTTGAAGGCTCAAGTATCAGTTCTTAAAGTTCTGATGCAGACTGGGTGCACATGTTTAATATCTGCTGGATTCTTATTTTGCTTCTTCAAAATCGCAGGTGGGCGAGGCACGAACCAGAAGAGCGGAGCCGCCAGTAGATCATCTACACGATGGTGAAACCCTGGACGAGCAGAAGATGCAGCCGCAGCACGTCAGCGATGGAATAAATATGCAAATCGCAGAAGAGAACGGAGGGATCTCGTGTTGACGCCTCCTCTGGAGACCTCACTTTTAATTCCCTTCAACATTCACCACACAACCAACCACCAAACAGAAAATCAAAAGCATGAAACCCTCTGCACGGAGTGAGCTCCTCCGTATAAACCCGTCACCTACGCGGCGGCGAGCCACAGCTACGAGCCTCGAAACACAACACACCAGCGCCGAAGCCTACGATGAAGGTGAAGAGGAAGAGGAAACAATGGCAACTGCAGCTAAACTACATCAGTACATTCAGACCGGAACTAGGTGTTGACTATCTTCTACTTTAAGAGGGTTAGCATAGCATTGCTGCATTAAGCTAATTCCAGCAAAGTTGGGCAATAATGAAATTGTGTCTACAGCCGCTAAAATAACCGGGATTGTAATTTGATATGCAGGAGAGGTGTGGAGCGCCGCGCCTGAGATGTTTCTGCTGACGATGGTCAGGAGGAATCGGGAGGAGATGAAAGCTTGCGAGTGTATCTCCTCTGGAGACGGTGTTGTCTCCGAGAGCAGGCGGTGCCACGGGGGGTTGTCATTTTCAGATGAAGAGACAGGTCTACGTCTGCAGCGCAATCTCCCAGCAGCCACTGCGGCGCCCCCTGGAAGCTCATGCTAATCGCCAGCACTGGTGTTGCTCCCGCCTACTGACAGCTCACTGAGCTGGCTCCACATCACCAGGGAGGCACACGCACACACACACACACAGGCGCAGGAACACACACACACACAAACTCCATTCTGAGAGGAGGCACGTTGCATACACGGTGGAGAAAGAGGATGAACGTAGGATGATCTTGTCATGTCACAAACATGCACAATCTCATCTCGCTGTGTATGTGTGTGTGTGTGTGTGACACAGGCTTTAGTGTCTGTAGACGCACCCACACACACACTTGCGCACACATTTCATGCTGACACTAATGTGTGATAGTACTTTAAATATAGGCATATCGTTTATCTGCTAATGAGCAGAGAGAGATGAGCCTGTTGAATATGGTAATTTGCTGCTATATTAGCCTTCTGAGGATAGCTTAGAAAGAGTCGGGGTGTGTGTGTGTGTGTGTGTGTGTTGTAGCGTTATGAGTCTCTGTGTTCAGTCTGCTCCTACTTTAGAAGCATTCTCTAGCTTAGCCCAGGTTTACCTCAGGACATTAACTCATCGGAAGAAAACATTGCAACTCTTCCTTGTTTTTCCTGTCAACGCTCATTGGGGGAGTTTATGGAGCCGCTGACGGTGCAGGTGGCACTTTTAGGAGCTGGGACAATATTAGTTGCTGGTGGTTCACGTGCTCCATAGAACGCTGTGAAGGTTAATTATAGGAGAGGCGGTGAAAAGATTCACTCGGTTCTCGTAAATATGAGCTTCTCTTAAGGGGAAACAGCGAGTGTGGTCGTCTTAGATCAGATTCAGATCAATTCTAAATGATTAACAATATCAATTTAAAATAAGGACGCTCATTTGTCCTGCTGGTTTAATAGATTCCCATCATCAGAGGAGTGTGATCACAAAGCACATAAAACCCAGGACACCGTCACAGGATGTGACATCATCAATAATCTTGCTTTCTTATTCCTAAAGTTCCTCTGAAGAGCAACGAGCAGACTAATTAAACCAATAAGCTGGGGGTTTTACTGTACTGTACAGAGCAGCCTAAACACACTGACAAGCCTGTCCCGCAGGATGGCGAGGTCGCCGGCCGAGGACGGTCCGGCGGCGTCCTTGTCCGAAGCCGCCGGCAGCTCGTACGGATGAGAAGTGACAGAGGTCGGGAAGTGAGAGGGTGTCTGTCATATCTGGCTGTGCCTTTGACCTCCTGCTCCCATAATCAGGGCTAAGGACTCTGCTTTGTCACTCCCGGGTCAGGTGACAGCGCGGCGGCCCCGGCCGGGGACGAGCGGGCGGCGCAAGGACAGCGAGACGCCAGCGAACCCCCTCCTGTTCATCCCACCCGTCTCCCGCCTCTAACAGACCTTCGACAGGACCCAACCCCACCGGGATCTAAATTCTACGCCCGAATCCGCCGCTGGAGTTTCGCTGGCTGTTGAAACATCCTGGCGATAAAGTGCCACAACAATAAACCAATATGACCTGTAGCTGAATGGCTTTACCGGGGGAGATTAAGCCATAAAACAGCAGCCCGCGCCAATAAACGCCGCCGTTACTGCCTGAGATATTCAAGTGAGTGAGAGATTATTCCCCTGCTCCTCAGAGGCCCCGGCGCTAGCGCACGGCGCTGGCGCGCACGGCGCTGGCGGATTACACACATAAAGGTTGTGGATATATTAGAGGAGGATGATAGTTCCCCTAACTACTGTAACTAATGAAGGAAATTAGAGCCATGATGGACTGATTCTCGCTGTGGCAATAATCATCAAGATGAGAGGAGCATGTAGGAGGGGATTTTATTGTTAAAAAAAAAAGGGAAATACGCAGGGAAAAAGTTGATCCTCTTGCATTAACTGGAGGATGTGAGTTTTTATAAGCCTCTTTGAACATAAACTGAAACAAACAAACTTGACTCGGGGAGGCGCGGCGCGGCGCAGTCGAGCAAAATCCGTTTTGTAATTAAGTAAATCTGCATATCGGTATTAGCCGCCATTAGCATAGCGCATTAATGCTGATTGTCCAAATACACATCCCCTTTGCTGAGTGATCAGAGGCAGAATAATCAAAATAGGCCTTAAAGCCTTTAAATCCTAATTCGCATATATATGCTAATTAATGTGGATTAATAAATAATTTATGTAAATTACGCATCTCCTTTTGGGACCGACTATTGTTTGTTTTAGGTAAACGTAGGCATCAGCAGCGCTAAGTGCCATTTCCCGCCGTTTTCGCCTCCTTTTGTCCCCTCCGCTGCCCCCGTTTGTCTTCTTCGCCTCCCCGCGTTCTTGCCTTTTCTTCGGCGGCGATTTTATCTCCCACGCCGCCCGGCGCTCTGATCCCAGCGGCGGATCCCTCCAGCATTTCAATCAGGCGCTAAAAATAACCCTCTTTTCTTTTATTCACGCCGGCTTTGCGGCGACGCAGCCGCTCGGCGCGGGCAGACGAGAGGTCAATCCATTATCTCACCAGCAGCCGTACAAGCTGCCGTCTGACTCCTCAATGCCAAAACCTCCCTCGTATATCACACCTTTACCATTTCCCCCGTCCGTCAGCGGCAGAAAATCTCCATAAAAGTGTTTTCGCGATGACACCTCCTTGGGAAACTAAAATAATAAAATGAGCGCCATCCCCCTTTTTACCCGGCCGAATTATTTCTCCTCGTTAGGTGGGACGGGAGCGCTAAAAGTTTTGACACGCATTACTTTAAGGCCGGCGTGTTCTAATTTCCATATGGCCGCAGCACTTCGGTCTCCATCAGCAATAATGTGATTCTTCCACTGAGAAGATGAGGGATCAATACCCTCTCAGGCCCGCGCGTTAAGCAGAAACGGCGAGAAAAATCAGAGCGTCCGCCTCATCTGCGCTGATCTATGTGGTGGCGAGATGGCGTAGATCATCATGAAATAGTTGGAAATGGACAATTTATGTGTGGACGAGTCGGCTCCTGCGAGCTTTGCCGCGCACTCCCCACGGGCCATTGTCAGACCAGCGCCATTAGCACGTTCGGCGGGTGACATTAACCTTTCCACACCGGCTCACCGATATCTCATCCCAGGCCGAGTCGTGCTGGCCGGCGCTTCGGAACGCGGCTCGTTTATGAGATTGGCCATCTGAAACATGTATGGATTAGAAAAATGATCATTGGTAAAGTCCATCATCGGCTGCGTTTTCTGACAATTGCTTTGAGTTACGGCCCCCCCGCCGCCGCCGCCGCCGCCCGCCTCTCTCCAGGGACCCCCGAGCGTCCGTCTCGGAGGCGTTGCCTTCGAGAGCGCGTCGCTCCTCGCGTCTGGGTCAGGAGCTCAGAGGACGAGATGGCCACTCAGAGCAACAATCAGGAGAAAGTATTGATCCGGGAGCATTTGGCCGCCGCCGCCTCATTACTGCTGGCTGCAGCGCCCACGCTAAAATATTGCACATAAATTTCAAAGCCCGGCTTCCTGGGAAATTAGATCCCCCCCCCATACACACACGATGATTTAAATACACTTTATTTTAAATTAAAACACCTGCACCGAGCCACAAAATGTGATTTTTTGAAATTACAGAAACAGATGCCAACTATTTTATGATGGTGTCTTTGTATCTGCGCCACCCTCAGATCTTCTGGGGGGTTGTCTGGTCTCGATAGAACCTTCCAGGCCCTCTGAGACGGCCCTGCAGGTGCTGCCCTGCAGCTTCTTCCACGTATTCTCTTCAACACCACTTGAATGACCGTGAGCGGACTAGCTTAAATGCTAAAAAGCTCCTTCTGCGTCTCCTGCTGAAGGTGTGTGTGGACGCCCGCTCGCCAGCGTGTTTGTGTGTGTGTCGGGAGGTTGATTGTTGTGCTGGTGGTGGCGGTGATTGTGCTCGTGGCTGCAGGGCTCCTAATGAAGGTGCGCGTAATAAAATCAGTGCACCAGGTTCCTCGTCTGCGCGCCGCCTCCCTCAAACTCCGTCTGATTGAAAATGGAACAGCTGTGATGATTTAATTTACATGTTAATAACCAACAGGCCTCCAGAAAATCGTCCAATAAATGCCTTTTTATTACCGCCTGTATCTTCTGTGACGCAGGGGAGCGAGGGAGGCAGGGAGGGTGGGGGGGGAGGGGTGCAAAAAGAGCGGCGTATGGGGGAGAAAAGGCGACAGTAATTAATTGTTTTAAGTGATTCTATTAAAACAAAAATTATCTGCTGGAGATGTGTGAGGAATGAACATGGGCTGGTTGGCAATGGCTGGCATGTGTGGGTGGGGGGGGGTGGTGCTGTGTGTGTGTGTGTGTGTGTGTGGTGTGTGTGTGTGTGTGTGGTGTGTGTGTGTGTGTGTGTGTGTGAGATGGTGGTGTGATGACGAGCCACACAAAAATGGGAATTTCTCATCAAACTTTTCCCGACTTTTGGCCTGGATCCCCGCCTCGTCCACGCCAGTCGGACGCCGTCGCGTTGCCGCGGCGACGGCGGCATTAATTTGGCGTCTAATAGAAATTCGGGATTTATTGAAGTCGCGGCTCTTGTTTGCTTGTTGTCCTGTGTGATTTAAACCACCACCCCCCCCCCACCTAGCTCAGGGAAACCACCCAGGGAACTGAGAATTCCGTCCCGACCCCCAGGAACAGAAGAGGGTTGAACTGTGGCTCCCTGCACACATCTTCTCCATCCCTTTTTATTCCCTCTATCCTTTCTCCGCCACCTTCTCCTCAATCCTCTCCTCCCCCATCCCGGTCCTCAGAGAGGTGGCCTGACCACCGTGGCCATTCATGTCATTGTCAGCAGAGCCACATGGTCGCGTCTCCCTGCTCCTCCTGGGACCTGGGGGGGGGGACAGGGCCCTTTCTGGGTGGGAACAGTAATTAGAGAATAGAAGCAAAACATATAAAGAGAAAGAACAAAAGGCAAATGAACAAAAGGAATAAGAGATTAGACAGGGAGGGGGAGAAGAAGCAGACTGGAGGTCCGTGGAAGTCATTAGGGAATCTTCCCAGGCAGCGTGCGGCGCTCCATAAGAGCTCAGTCGTGGGATCTATTAATGTTCCAAATAGCTTAAAGCCATTGTACCACCACTCACGTAGTGCTGCAGGGGAAGATCTGCGCACGGAGGGGTTGCATCACTCCTCCTCACAGAGGAACTCGGAATTCCATCCCACTGTCACGAGCATCCTCTTTGATCACCGGGTGTTCATTTTATTGACTTGGCTCACTGCTGCTGTGTGACATTAGAGAACACAGGTTGGCTGGGGTCTCCCCCCCCCCCCCCCCCCGAGAATCCACGCAGTTAGATCTGTACCGCGTTTGCTGCCCTAAGGCCTCGTCACGCCAAGACGGAACGCCCGACCCACGAACAGCACCTAGAGCTGTTTACCGTCTGCTCCTCAAAGCAAAGAGATCCGGCTGTGACATCGCAGAAAGGCAGCAAGAACCAAATTTATGCTAATGGGGGATTGTTCTGTGTGCGTTAAAAACACACCCTCCTGCTACGTTGCGCTAGCAGCCGGGACGGAGACGGCGAAGGAGGGAGCGGACTCGGACAGAGAGATCATGTGAACGTGTCACACATTCCAACGGGGATCGGAGGAAAGTTCTGGGGGTGTTTCCCAGAAAGACCCAAGTTTGGAGAGGTAAGAGGTCACTGTAGCCGGACAATGATGCCAGCTCAGCGTCTATTGACAGGGAGGGGCCAGGGGCATTGTGGGAAGGGCGCAGAGTGGCTCTTACTGCCAGTCATGGTTGGGGAGGATTTGCATGAGCTGCCAATCACCCCAGGAAGGAATGTAGGGGGGTCAGAGGGGTCAGGCAGGCGGAGCTGAGCCCGAGAGTGAGCACAACAAGCTCTGACGCAGGGATGATGGACTTAGGTGTGTGTGTGTGTGTGTGTGGGGATGGGGGGGGGCTCAAGCTGCCTGGAGGCCTATAATTCAAATGAAAATGAAAGTAAATTAAAATTGTTACTTCATTAGTTGTTAAGAGTTCCCTTTTAAATAAAGCAGCGACATTTATGAGGCAGATTCAGAAAGACTATAACAAAATTTACACACACACACACACACACACACACACACACACAACACACACACACAATGAGTGTGTTTGTATGAATCGATAATATGGGGCCTGGAACACAGCGTCATTGTGTGACCGGGCCCCCAAACTGGCTGAAATCTTCCTCTTTGACCCCCGAGGCTACGTCAACTCTGGCAGCCATTTCAAAGTCTGCCTGCCGACTGGAGCCGGGCCGACGGCCGAGGGCTCGCTAGAACCAGCAGCCTCTCGCTCTGACCGCCAGCATTTCTGCGAAATGAAAGCAGGAAGAAAGCAAATTGTTTGTGCCGTGAGCCCTGACAGGAGGCAATAGCAGCGCGGTATTAGCTAAGGATAAAAGTAATGGGATTTGTAGTGGTGAGGCAGTGAGTGTGTCGTAAGATGCTGTTGACGGGTGATAGGGGCGAACCGCCACCTTTAAAAGCTGATTAGTATCTATGGGAGTGCTGGAAACGAGTGTGTGTGTGTGTGTGACAGTGTGTGTGTGGGGGGGCAGCCTCTCCCTACCTTTGACAGTCGAGCGCATCTCTATTATTGGACGATTTTCTTATTGGTGCTGGGCTTCCGAAAGAGTCTGAATCGGTCAATAAGACCTCAACACTTTTGAGGAAGTGTGCTAAAAACACACACATGAAAACCTCTGTGTTTGCACGCTAGCCTGACACACACACACACACACACACACACACACCCGTACATGTTTTGCACATGTTTTGCAACCCCTGTCATCATCTTCATCGGGTTTTTGGTTGCCTTAAATCTCTGTGTTTTATGCTCTTTTTTGTCTCTTGTCCTTTTGCTGTCCTCTGTCCTCACCCAAGAGGAGGTGCTTGCATAGAATGGCTCCTCTTTTCTACCTATTCAATCACATTTTTCCCTCCATCTGTTGAAGACAGACTTCAGGGTTCAAATAAATTATTTGATATGTTTTTGCAAGTCTGCTTTTTTACATGTTGATGTCTCTCTTGATCCAGTTTGGTTGGTTTTCATGGAATTCCAACGTCAACATGCGTGAGGCCACCAGAGGTGATTTGGGTCCTGAGAAGGACGGGGGGGTCACGGCAAGGTCACAGGTAAAAACAAGATCTTTCTGCTTCATCCTTGAAGTTTGAGCAGTAAAAAACCCCAAAGAATCACGTCCATCAGAAGGTTTTCCTTTGTCTGAGGGCCTGAAAACGCAAACAGGTGCAACACAAATGTCTCAGATATTCATTCCAATCACCACTAAAACCTGGAAGGGAGCGGATGTTAAGGTGGGGGTGCAGGCACCACGCGGAGCACCGGGTGGAACACCATCAAACCTCAATCTTTGTCTTGCTGAACCCCAAAAACACAGATTAGACGAAGGGACCTTGAGAGTTGCTGCTGAAGCCGACTGGATCGGGAAGATTCAGGCTCTTTTCATTCTTTAATATTTTCCTTTTCAGCTTTGGTCGAGACAGAAGTTGTATTTTCTGGTTGCTGACTGAAAATAACACAAAGCCACATTTTAGGTTTTTTTTTTACAACGTATAATTTCCGGCGTGTTGAAAATTTGGACCTGCTAATTGCAACTAAATGCCTAAAAAACTGTGTAAACGCGCTATTTTTGCTCAGAGAAAAGAGTAAATGTGGAATCCTAATTGTTTCAGACCAGCAAGTTTGATTTAAAATGTTGCAAACGATAAAACCCAACACACACAAAAACAAGGCTCATTTTGGTTTTGGGGTTATTAGCCATCGTTGCTCCTTGGCTTTGGGCTAACTGTAATTTTGCCCTCGGAGGGGTTTAATGACCAGATGAGCGCCTGATTCCCATCTTGTCTTGGTCCTCACGCGTCCGCTGGGTTCAGACCATAATACCACAGCTCTACCAGTCCCAAAACACCGGTGAGGGAGTCAGATCGGGCCTCAGAACCTCCCCGACCCTGCCGACGGTGCGTGTGCACAGAGCGGGAGCTGAACAGCAGGTGGAGTCACGGCGCGTCCTCACCGCTAACAGCGCCGCGGCCCCTTCTGCCACGGCCGTAAACAGGTTCTGGGGAGGAAGAGCTGCTGAAATAAGGCGATGCTGCGTTGACGGACCTCTCAGCCGACCGAGGTGGAGCGGCAGGGAAAATAATGAAGCTTCAACATAAATAAACACGACAATCACTTTAATAATATCTTCAGGTTCAGTCAAACAACTTCATTTCTGGTGTTTATTTTACCCGCGCACCAGCGAAGCAGGTCCCTTAAGAACCCGCCCGGCTACCGCCCTGCTACAGAGTCCGTGTCGGCCCCAAAATTTCATCCGTTTTAAATTTAAAAAAAAAGGAAAAACAGCCTGAACTCGTGCGCCAGAAAAATATACAGACATGTTTTCCTTTGCATTCAAAAATACACATCCGATCAGTGGATGTTTGGAAAGACAGACACGGGGGGAAGGAGCCTTGCTTATATTGACTCAACGGGCACAACGCCACACAATTAGTCCAAACTACAGAGGGAGGGAAGGTGGGGGGTGGGGGGGTGGGGCGTAAGATAACCCAAAAAATAAAAAGCTGTCTGTGGAAAATTTGGAGCACTTCCCAAAATACACAAACTTTCCCGAGGAGCACATTTCTTGGGTATGCTGTAATCTCATATGGCTGGCCTTTCCTGAGCCTCTCCGTGAGACTCGTCTCTGCTCAGCTTTCCAAAGCCCCCCCCCCTCCAGACCTCACTAGTCTACTTCACAGTCTGGTCTAGTCTCAGACCCCCAGCCCCTTCCTCCAACAAAATCCCCTTCCAGAACCCACCGTGCACACATGGCAATCATTACAGGCAACTTTCTTAAAGAGGAACATTATACCACCAATTGCAGCCTTGCATGAAATTTTGATCACTTAAACCCAAGTTAAAGAGGCAGCAGCCACTTTCTATTCCTTTTCTCTTTCTCCATGAATGGTAATGTACTTACCCCGCAACAGCCCCCCCCCCCCCCCCCCCTTCCTTCCCCACTCTCCATTGTACCAGCCCAACAAAACCAAATGAGGCTTGTAGCCACTTCCATTAGGGGACACTTTAATAATGAAAAACAACAACAACAACCATAGTGTAATTCTGCTCGGCTTGTTTAAAGAGCATTTTCTGCTGCATTTGCTGCCATCGTTGTTAAATACAAACAAAATGGATCAAGTCCTGCAGCAATATCTCGGCACTAATCGTCCCTTAAGAGAGCCATCAGTGCCTGCGGAGCTGTGTCTAACTACAGCAACCGGTTGAGGTCTGGAGAGGCTAGAACAATGCTAAAGGAGGAACCAGAAAATTGGGGCTATTGGCTAAATCAAGAGGTGGAGAGAAGAAAGCCGGAGCCAGAAAGGCCTGCTGAGCTCCCTCGTAAACAATCATTACACCTCCCGCGGTGCTGCGCCCACTCTTCTCCACTCACCTCACACCACTGGCTAATTAGCCGCGGCTTTGCTTTAACTGCTGCCTCCGCCGTCATAAAATTAACACGTTTCGCGAAGCGGCGGAGCCTCGCTGGAGCTGCGGTTTGGGTTTATGAGCCTCTGCTGGCTAAACTGTTTGTCTCGTTCCGTTCATGCGCCGCTTCCTCCTCCCTTTAGCCCTAATTATGGAACTTGTTTTAGGTAAAACGCCACATTTTGGCCACAATAATCTTGTGATTTGTGACGTCACTAGCAGACTAGCGGAGTCTCTTTTAGCATTGTTGCAAGACGCCGGGATTCAAGGAGCCACTTTATTAAAGCAGCCCCTTGTTTAAAAGCCCATTCCTACGGATATGTACTTCCATGAGTGCTTCCATATTTGCACTCACATTGTGTGTGTGTGTGTGTGGGTGTGTGTGGTTTTTGGGGATAAAACCATAATGAGTTTCTCCGTCACCTGTGCATTACATCCAATGACCCCTTTCTCTCAACTCTACTCAATCTACATAAATAACCTGCCATTTTTTTAAAAAAGGGAAAAGAGAGGGAAGGAAAATAGAGGAGTTGAAGAGCGGGATTAGGCCTCCATGTGGAGCCGTTTATCCTGAGGAGCACAGGGAGGAGCGATAAAGCTCCAGAGGGCCCCACGCGGCCCCTCCGCCAGGGGAACAGCTTACCGAGCCCTGGGCCCGGCAGATGAATAGGATTTGGGCAAAAGTAGATTTTGCTGAACTCTTCCACTTCAGTTCATCATCCGTTCCCTTTTCTGAAGGAGGGGGGGGGGGGGGGCACGGAAGAGACTCTCGGGTAGCCGGCGTCATCCATCACACCCGGATTCACACACAAACCAAGCGAGCGACTCCGAACCGGCAACATATTTACGTCCCGCAGCTCTTAAAGAGAGAACAGAGAAGGGGGGGGGGGGGGAAATATGGATGACTGATCACATCCGGGGAAATAAAAAGCAGGAATGAGCCGGAGCGGCCCTCAGCCCGGGTTTATCCCGCTCCCACCTGCTCACAGTCGTTCGCAGCGCCGCCCAGTTTAAATCAGATATTCAGCGCTTAGTTGGCCGCTTCGATTTTCCCCATTAATTTTTTTTTTTCCCTCCGCGCGCGGCTGCATATTAAGAGGCGCGATGTCGTTCGGAATGCTGGTTTCTATTTTTGAAATGTTCTGAAATGATGTTTGCATACATTTGCATAGCCAAGTGCAAATTGAGCCATGAATATGCAAATTCGGAGCTGATGTCTGTGGCAGCCTCCTCTCTGCCAGGTTTAGAGAAGAATTTGTTTACACACGCACACACACACACACACACACACACACACACACACACACACACACACTCGCATATGCAGATTTTCCCTCACCCCTTCCATCTCACCACGGTCGTGGAGAACTACTTGTTTAAAACCCCTTCCGAAGACCCCATTCATTCTGCCGGCGCCTTATTAAGATGGTTTTCCGGCTGCTGTTTTCCCGTTGATGCGCCGGCCTGCACTTTTTTTTCCCCGCCGCCTCATTAAGGCGGGGAATGGGCTGCACGCTCGCCTGAAAGGTCCTGCAGCTGACATCAGGACCAGACACCAGCTAATGCTCCGCTCAACCAGCCCCCTCAAAATAAAGTCCGACTTAATTTGTTTACTGCGTCCGCCAGAGGCCTTTCGGCTCCTTCCCACTCTCGCGCCGTCCTTCTCGTTCCCTCAACCTCGGAGCCATTAGAAGCGCTCGACGTGCCGGTTTTGTCGTGAAATGTGGAGGCTGCCGTTCCAAAAGTGTATAAAGGGGGCTGGGGGGCAGTGGTGTGGATGTCAGACAGAGCTTCTCCCCTCATCAGCCCTTCTAATAACGCTGCTTTCAGCAAATTCAGCGTGCAGCTAAACATATCTAAGTGTATTTAAGCTTCCTGTATGATTTCTTCATCTCTTAGGTGGATTTTCAGCTCTCTGATTAGAGCTGCTCTGACATTTGTAATCCCCGATCCAGCCCTTTATGGCTTAAGTTGCAGTTCCCGTCGTTGATTGGTGCCGTGTCCGCGCACGCCGTTATTGGATAAAGGCAGAAAACACCCATTTAATTAGGGAATGGAGGGGAGAGAGAGGGGAGAAAAAAAACAAAAGCAAACCTTCCATTTAAGATTTCAATTAGCCTAATTAAAGGCAAATGGATGAACACCCAGAGACACAATTGCAGATGTGTTGCTGGAGAATGTTCGCCTTTCCGGTGCTTTTCTGTAAGGTCTTATCTTCTTTTCCTTCTTATGATTCGGTGCCTCCGTTTCAGATCTCAGCGGGGATCCCAAACAAAGCCGACAGAATCTGCACATGTACTCTAGAGAAATTATGCTAATGAAGGAAAAACAAAAAAAAAAAGAAAAGGGACCTTATCGTGGCGCTCCATTCCCCCGAGTCCCAGATTAAAAACTCATTCATTTGTTAAATATTTGACACATCTATGCTTGAGCTCGCTGCTCGGGGATTTGCAATACTTCACATCAACTTGTGTGGGAGAAATGCCCCCCCACTGATACTGGCTCAGACAACCTGGCACAACCAGACAACTCGCATGTGCGTATGAACACACTCGCGGTTTATTAATGGCTCTTCCCAAAAGTGGAGTCTGGAAGGAGACGCTAATCTGGTTACGGGAACAAAGCCCGTTTAGGCATCGTTGGGGAGACGAGCGGACGCTACGCAGACGACGTGGCGATGAGGAAAAGGCCGCCGCGCGTCAGGCTAGCAGGTTAGCGGCGGGACACCAAACTGTGCGGGCGTGAATGAGGGATGAGGGGAAACATGGGAGATGTGATGCAGCAGGGCGCAAAGCCATTACGCCTACCCCGAAAATAATTCACAGGGGACAAAGCAGCTTTATGGCTTCATTCCTGGATAAGAATAAAAGAAGAACGGGGGGGTTAGGATGTTGTGGGGGAATTCAAGGGAGGGTGGGGGTGGAATAATTAGATGATCACAAACTGTACCAGAGGCTCCGTTTTCACTCTGCGGTCCAAATTACGACTGTCATATTTTTAAAGACACGCTGACATTCTTTTGTCCCCGGCAGCTGCCAAGAACAACCCGGGCCGGCTTGTGTTGGCGCCCGATCAAAAAGGAGGACCCCCCCCGTTCCAAGTCGCGCAGCAACTGAAAACATTTACACAGCTGGGACCCTCGAACCCTGAGGCCGCTCTGCCCTCCTGAAAGGACCTGCAGCAGGGCTGCGGGAGAATGTCAGTGGGGGATGGGAGAGGGGGGCCAGGTGCTTCTGGGGAATGTAGGAGGTCTGAGGATGGGGCAGAGGATAATGGCGTTGAACCCAGGGTCAGTGCTGGAATTTCCCCTCACCTGCCCCCGATGGAGGGGGCTTGCTGGGCGACCTGCCTCGCCTCCACCCTGGCAGCGTTGGCGACGGTGCGTTTGGTTTTAGAATGAGAGGAAATTACACCAGAAACTAAATAATTCACCTGACTAAGCCGAGCGAAGGGGGCGGGGCCTATGCAGGAAATGCTTCTCTGTACAAATGATATATACACACGTTTTTTAAAAAAAGGACAGTTTAAGGGTAAAACACTGGCCCATTGCCGACTGGTTTCAATTACTGCATTTTTCTATGCATACAAATACAGTTAATCCATCGCAACTAGCAGAAAAACAGCACATTTAATGCTAACAACTCTTATTCTTGAATTAGCAAACGAGCTAAAGAGTGAAACGAGTTGAAATTATTTCTCAGCAGCGTCGCTTCTACCTTGAAAACATCCTTTTGCTCGTGTCTTTGACGCATTTTTTTATCTTTTATTTTCCACAGCTGAGCAATAATTAGAATGAACGACCGACGCCTTCAAACTTCCTGTTTTAGTATCACCGGCAGGAAAAAGCAGCCGTGTTTTTGCTTGACTCCTTTTATTTGACCTGATCTGACAGATCACACTTGCTCCTCCGTGTCCTCCGGGCACGTCTCTAACAATAAGAATGTTTTTATTGAAATATTTCCTATGGCCAGGTATTTTTAGCTGTAAACAAGGACAACAAACATTTCTGTGACAAGAGAAGAAGCCAGAACGCCTCACAAGAGTTCTGTTTGGAGTAATTAACTATGAGAGCTCCCAGGGACTTTGTGTGTTTGTGGGTTTGCTTTCACAGATAAACTTTATTTTTGAGTAGTAGAATAAAAATCTACTGACTTCTAAGTCCGTTAGATGTTGCTCAGTGTCCGTGTGTAAATAATAAATGAATGAGAAATGCAGTTAACCAATGAAAGTTGTGATTTAAGCATTATTTTATGACTTTTAGATGCTGCTATTGATACGTCAGATGTGCACACTCATCACACTGAGTCTTTATTGTGATAATTAAGCTAATATGCCACATGAATCATGTGATGCAGCCCTAAAACGGCGATGCCAGAAGCCAGTTCAGGTTTTCGGTCCCACCGGGCAGGTGAATTGTTGGTAGGACAGAAATCCCGGCTGGATTAGGGCCACAGAGGAGTGGATTTGGACAGCCGTGCCCCAAGAAAACTCTAAAATAAGCAGAAAAACCTCATGCTTTTTCCATTTGACCGCTGTATGTTTATATAAATGACAGCTTGGCTCCTTTCTTAAAGCTGAAGAGCCAAAATCATTAGTGAGCGAGGTGGGTAGGAGAGCATCCTTCATACCTTTAGAGCAACATTTTATGCTCCGCCTGTTTTATTGCCCCCCTCCCCATTGTAGGTTAGGTGAGCAAAGCTTTTAATGAAGAGCTTTGAAAATGGCATCATGCTAACTGCGCTAACGATCTGACTGGTGTTAATCGTGCTTTACGAGTTATGTGTGGGTAATAAAGTGACAGTGCGTTTAGCTCCAAATCATGCGGAAGACGCATGCTGAGCTGTCTGACGCTGGCAGAAAGGACTGCTCAATTAGGGAACAGATTTAAGATGAGAGCGTTGATTCCCCAGCCCAATTAATTAGCGCTAGAGGAGAGCGGCGGCGGCGGCGGCGGCAGCCAGAGTGCAGAGGAGAGATTTCACCAGGAAGTGCTCACCAGGGACACGCTCTCCTGCTCTTACCGGATCACCCTTCCTCTATTCCATGCTCGAGTTCCCCCTTTCTCCTGCTCATTCTAACACTGCGCTCCTCTGACTCCTGCTCTCCCTCCATCATTAACAGCCCTCGTGTGTGTGTGTGTGTGTGTGTGTGTGTGTGTGTGTGATTGCTCAAACTCAGAGAAGTGTGTGTAAAATGATTCAAAGATATTCAATTTAAAATGTCACCTGGTAAAGCTTTAAACCGCCCAGCATGCCTGGGAAGCTCTGCTCTGTAGCGACGCTAACGAGTATTTATGTCATTTAGATCAACACTCTGGTCAAAAATGGACTTTTTTTTTAATATCGTTGGGACTGTTTTCTAGTCAGGGGTCAATGGGGACGTTGGGATTGAGGTACGGCCACGAAGGATCGCTCCAGTACCTAATGTGTCAACGCTGGCTAGCAAAGAAATGGCTCGGCGAGCCAAACGAATCATTGATAATGATAAATAAATAACGAATACGCACTGGTTAACATTTCCGACGAGGAAGCTCAACAATACCCTTTCAATTATAACCAATCAGGCTGGATGGAGAATACGAGTGCGGCACTATTACATCACAGTTTTCCTTCCTTTCATTTAGCCAAAGCCGTAATAAAACGCGACTCCTCGCTGGTGTCGCTGCTGCTACATTTGAGAATAAAGCCAAATTAAAACAACGACACCCTCCAAAGAACGAGACACGCAAAGCTTTGTGTGTCACTGGGAGAGGCGTTATCCACCACACTGTCATGTAATTGAATGTTATTATGCTCGCATTGTAAATAAAAGGCTTGAAGGGCCTCATAAACGTGAGGATGGTTCCGGGATCCGACGGGCGGGAACCACCTCGCTGGATCCGTCCGTGAAGGGTCCCAATTCCCGGTTCTCCTGAAGAAGCAGTGAATGCAGGTTTCATCAAATCAGCCTGCAGATTTGTTGTAATAATGGTTTTCAGATTAGTTTGTGATGATGCGGGACCCCCCCCCCCCCCTCCCCGGAGCCCCTGGATCAACAACAGGCAGGAAACGGATGATCTGCCCCTAAAAAGAAATACCAATCTGCAGCATGCATATTTATTATGAGTCCCAGCCAATATCTGCCATGGTTTGTCAATAAGCAGGGGCTGTGGATATATTGTGTCTGGGCCGCCGACCCCTCCCGCTTGAATGTCAGATAAGTTGGACTATTACGGCCACGGCCCGGCGGCCATCCATCAGAACACGGGCGGCGCGTCAATATTAAAGGCTCGTCCCAAAACTCTGGAAATTACCTTGGTTAGAGGGGGGAAAGTAAAAAGCAATCAATGTGAGGTGTGAGAGGGGAGACCTGTCCTCCCCGTGCTGGAGGAAGTTCTGATGCCTCTGGTGCTTAGGCTCCAGACTATCAATTACAAGATAAACAGGGGGGGGCGATTGTTGTCATGGGCACGGGGCTGCCATCCAATTAGATCCTGCGCCGACTAATGTGTTAATATCTTACATAATTGGTGTTGGGGGCTATTTTTTTCTGCCTCTCTCAAATGCCAGACTGATCCTTATAGAGATTAATATGACGCCATTAGCGCGGCGTTATCTGGGTAAAGTAATATCGATGAAATATATAGAAAAGGAGCGGATAACTCAAAAAGCCATTCCAGGAGCCTGACACGCCATCTCCTGCATGTTTCCCAACCATCTCCTCTTTTTTTAACGTCCCGCTTTTAACCCCGATCTGACGGGGAAGGAAATGAATCAGTCGACGAGCGTCATTTCCTGCTGCGCGTCAGTTTTGAGCTGTTTCGTCGTCGTTGTTGTTGTTGTTGTTTCTCTCCCCCACGAACGTGGATCACACGTGAACCAGCATCGGCTCTGGCGGCAGTTTTTAGAGGGAGACGAGAGGGAAAAGGGCAGAGGAACGAGCAAAGAGCAGGGAAAGAAGAGTCCGAAGATAAGATAAGCAAAGGGAAAAGTGATGGGAGGAAGAGCGGAGGGAGCGAGGGATGAGGCAGCTGCCTGGAAAGACAATTAGTATTCATGCGGCGTGGCGCTCCAGAGAGGATTAATGGACTCTGATGCCTAATATCCTGGAGAACAATTAATTTGCCCACAGTTTTGTCATGGTTGAAAGTCAAATGCTGGAACAGATCGATGCGCACAGCCGCCAGTGGAATCGCAGCAGCCCCTTCTGTCGGGAGCAGAATTTTAATTTCATCATCATCATTTTCCCCGGCTGCCACCCTCGACGAAGCTGTCCTGACATGGCTGAGAGGGCTGCCACATCCCAGTAGACACACACTCACACACACACACACACACACACGCGCACACACGCACACGCGCGCATTGAGAGATGCACAAAAGTCCAACTTGGTCCTGGTATGAAAGTGTGGAGAGAAACGTGGACGTTGGACTTTGGGAGGTATTTTTCTGGCTCTACCTGCACGGCTCAGGGCTGCACACACACACACACACACACACACACACACACACACACGCACTTTTATCCCGCTTCCCTCATCCACGACGACACATTGACAGCTGATCGTCTCACTCAGCCGAGCTATTTTTGCATGAACGAGTCTGAGAAGAAAAAAGACCGAAAACGTCTCCGACATGTTTCGCGTATGTCTGACAAAGACGGTAGCAAAGACTAGCGGCACCTATCAACGCTGCCGGGGCTTTTTTAATCCTTTTTATTTGTCGAGTATTAATAACTAACCTCTCCGGCGTTCCCGGCCTTCCCACATCCATGCAGATGACGGCCTTAACTACAAAAAAGGCTACATGTGAGATGATTACTGGAGTTATCTATTGATTATTGGAGTTATATTATAGATATTGGAGTTATCTATAGATTATTGGAGTTATCTATTGATTATTGGAGTTATCTATTGATTATTGGAGTTATCTATAGATTATTGGAGTTATATATTGATTATTGGAGAGGTGAGGAGAGGAGAGGAGAGGAGAGGAGAGGAGAGGAGAGGAGAGGAGAGGAGAGGGGAGGGGAGGGGAGGGGAGGAGAGGAGAGGAGAGGAGAGGAGAGGAGAGGAGAGGAGAGGAGAGGAGAGGAGAGGAGGAGAGGAGAGGAGAGGAATCCATGGCCCACTGGGGGGGTGACAGAGGCCTTTTGGTCTCCACTATTTGATTATTGTGTCATCGGCTCCAAAATAAGAGGGCAAAACAAGTCGTGTTGGATTTGTGTGTTATAACACAGTCGCAGCGTCACTTACATTTTTCCTCTCGGATTTAAGTCAACATCGTGCAGTTTTCCCCTTTTTTTTTGAATTTGAACTGAGGCAAATATTGGAAATTTGAGCTGGAACATCCCAAATAATGTTCCACTCTGTGAGATCTCGGCAGTCTGGAGAACCACGGATTCAGATTCTCTGTGAAGGCAGCTTAAGAGTGAATCTTGGAGCTAATAACATCAATAACACAATAATGCGCCCGCATCACCGTTGGCAACGCCGTAGCAACCGCCACGCATCACCGCGCCACCCTCGGAGGCAGTAAATATTCCATCAGGGATGCAGATGTGTCAATTAAAAAAGCGCGGCCGCGGTCGGCGTCTGACTCGCCGCTTTATTGGTGTCTCCGCGTCGCTCAAGGATATTCTCATTAGCACATTAATGCGGCCCAAATGAGCGGGACGCAGCCAGGAGGCGCTCCTCGGATTTGGGGGAAACGATCGGCTAGTTTTTGGCCGTGAATCCTTCAAACAACAGCAGAAGCTGCAGGATAACATGGCAGAAGTGTTGGCAGGAAGTGGGCGGGGCCAATTCCACCGGGAGCCTGTCGCCGGGGCCCCGGCCTTCGACGCTACGGGGTCGGGGGTTCGGGGTTCAGGCTTTCTTCTCTACCCACTGTGACGAAGGGGAAAAAAAAATGGCCGTCATCAGTCTATGAATTAATAAAGACAGTGGCGTTCATTTATTTAATGAATTAAGAAGATTCCAGTGGGGGGTATTTCAATAATGGAGCACTGTTAGTAGTGTTTTAATAAGGATGGCACACACTGATTGGGTAATTACATCCCAGCTCCCCCCCACGCTGCTCCACTCGGGGGCCACGAGGGAAGGAAGCAGAGTGACGGCGGAGAACTTGTCTGGCGTCTACGCCTATTTATCATAAAACACACGGCGCGCGTGGCGCCGCTCTGGCCTCCCGCTAAAGACCCAACTGGGTTAGCCTCGCGGCGGGCGAAGCCACCCATTACTGGATAAATCGACGCGCCGCTCAATTAATCAACAGGCGAAGCTTTGTGGCCGGCCCCGCCTGCACGTGGATGCTGAACCGTCATTTTCTGTGATGTCACATCCTGTCTGATGTTTGTGCCGTACGATAGCAGAAGAGAGACGAGGCCGGCTAACGAGTCTGGTATTATGATGTCTAATATCATCATTAATTCATCCACATGTTATGTTACATCACAAATAAATATTCTAATCGTGATTATTTTGGTTAATATATTAGAAAATAATGACGTTAAAGAGCCAAACTGCTGCATTTCATCACCGCTGAGGAAAAGCAGCCGTGTAATGTAAGCACTAAAATAAAATGCATCTAAAATTGATCCTTCCATTGCGAGCATAAAGCCACAAGCACACGTTTTAAAATTTTATCTTTGAAAATAAAATAATGAGCAGGAACTATGAAGAACACAAACTGTGTATTTTACCCGTGAAGGTGTTTAACCTCGTTCCGAGGGCAACTCGTCAATGCTGTTAGCGCATGATTTGAACATGTAGGAGATTTTTTACGACATAAAAAATGGACTATAAAGAAAAGAGACTGGGGGGGGGGGGGGGGGGGGGGGGGGGTAGAGTAGTGAGGGGGGTAATCATTCCTCAGCAAAAATGTCAGACTTGGTTATGAATTTTTTAGAAAGCAATAAACCTCACAATCTTCGTCTGGCTCTTGTCTCACTACTCAACACATCGTACACATCCAATAGATTATAGAGGGGGAGGGAGAGAGAGAGAGAGCAGGGGGGGGGCTGGTAATAGGGAGCTTCACTGGTCAGGTCTGGGCCTGTAATGGGACTGGATCTCAATCAATAGAGATGCTCCTCGGGCCATTCGTGGGCGTAATGACTTTAGGTTTCTCAATAATTAAGATATTGTCACTGTGCTGACTGCAGGGTCAGCCAATCATTAACCCCATGTTAAATATGCCTTTGTTTTAATTGCTTTGCCTTAACTCCTCCAGAAACACAGGCAGGGGTGGAAATTAAAGGGACAGGAACCCTTTTCCTGTCTGAGGGAGTGAAAGAGAGACAGCAGCCCCGAGGCAGCCCGGTGAGCTGCCGCCGCTGCTCTTAGCATAGCGTCTTAATGGCCTACTCTTGCTGTGTGTGTGTGAGTGTGTGTGTGTGTGTGTGTGTGTGTGTGGTATTTTTGTCTCCTGAACATTCTTGAGGCCACGTCATCGGTCATCTGGGGGTTGGAACGGCGGACCGTGGCTCTCCTCCACTGCGCTGTGTTTGACCATCCTGGGCTTTGATGTGTAACCATCAGAACGCACGATGGTGATGGTGGTCCCCCCCCCCCCCCCCCCATCCAACGTTCCTGCCCCAGCTGGGTGATGAGAACCAATGAATTTCTCCGCAACGTGCCCCCATTCTTCTCCTCCTCCACGCGGCGTCCTGCTCTCCACTCGCTCCCCTCTGCTGCTCCACCATTGGCGGTTGGTAAATGGACTAAAGCGCCACTCAATAGGCTGATGCACTCCGTCAAGGCAAGGGGGCTTGACCTTTCCTGGCGTGGGGGAAATGCAATTCATATCGGCCCCAGACCAGCTGCCCGCTAAACGAACATCTCATCCAATTTCCCGATGCTGGCAACACAAAAAAAGGAGGAGGGGGCGGGGGTGAGGGTGGATGGGTGATGCACGGAGTGAAGACGGGCTTGTGGGGAGGGAAGTCCTGATGGATTTTAGATTGGTTTCTCAATTTCTCCCCACTCGGCAAAGGTGGGGGGGGGGGGGGGATGAGACAAAGGCGGGCAAAACAAACAGCAAATACACAATCACAGAGAGGAAGAAAGGTCACATGACGCCACCCCTTCGTTTACAGATTATTTATTCGTTTGTCAGCGTCTTCATGATCCAGAATCCTGATTTTCCAGGATTTCCTTTGATACCTGGCTGCACCTCTGTTGTTTGACTGGGTCGTAATCATCAAGAGCAGACAGACTGCTAATGAGGGACCAACACCAGCGACGGTTACTGTGGCGACCGCATCCCCCCAGGACAAACACACAAACATGACGCTAAGGACGCACAATGCACAGACACAACCTCGCACGCACAGCACGAGTGTGTCTTCCTATCTGTGGACAGCAGAATGAAAGAGAGCACAAATGGGTCGCACGCAGAAAATTGGAAGGAAAGCAGCTGCATTCAGGCCGTGTTCTGTCTGGAAGGTGGCTGCAGATTCTAGGGCATCAAATAGCTTCTCTCCATAAATGTTCTTTATGCTGTTCAAATAAAAGTGGGACACATTGTTATTTCCTTAGACACGAGCTCGTCGGAGAAAAGGAAATTCAAATCTAGAGTTTTGAATTTGGTCATAATGGCTGATGTGCAACTGGCGCCGAGCGGAGGAGTGTCGGTACCTGTGCACGTGTGCTCGCGCACGGCTACAGAAGCTCTGCAAGTCAAGAGCTTCTCCTCGCAGCACAAACTGGTCAAAGCTGCGCTCTAGTTGGTGGATGCACACCTGGTTTGTGAGCCTAAATCAGTGAGTGGACCGACTGAGCAGAGCAGCACCAGCAGAGCAGCAGCAGTAGTAGCAGTAGCAGCAGCAGCAGCAGAGCAGCAGCAGAGCAGCAGCAGAGCAGCAGCAGAGCAGCAGCAGAGCAGCACCAGCAGAGCAGCAGCAGTAGCAGTAGCAGCAGCAGCAGCAGCAGCAGCAGCAGCAGCAGCAGAGCAGCAGCAGAGCAGCAGCAGCAGCAGCAGAGCAGCAGCAGCAGAGCAGCAACAACAGCAGCAGCAACAGCAGAGCAGCAACAACAGCAGCAGCAACAGCAGAGCAGCAACAACAGCAACAGTAGAGCAGCAGCACAACAACACACGAGGGGGCAGAGCTGGATCCCTCGGGGCGGTGCTGCTTTTCCCTGTCGCCCGCTCGGTGTCTGACTGGCTGGGCTGGTCCTGGCCCAATTAAAGCTCTTTAGGTTCAGCTTTGGGTTCACCAGGGACTCAAGGTGTCACGTGACCTTCTGCTGATGTGAGAGCCCCCGTCTGGAACAAAGGTGGCTCCTGCGGTGTGACGTAAGCCTCCATCCTTCCAGAGGAATATTCCCTTTTCCATTCTTGGATCTCGTGTTTATTATTCTTCTGACTAAAGTATCAATGATGCCTGCTCTGGGGAGCCTGCCTCCGTGCCCCCCCCCCAGTCCTGGTGGTGGTGATGGGAGGGATGTGGGATGTGGCTTGGGTACACTGATGGAGATCAGATTTCCTACACCCCACAAAAGCAAACACAGCCAGTCGGCAGTGTGTGCCGTGCATCCCCGGAGTCCAACTGCTGCCCTGAAACCAATTTACCAGCCCATGCGGGATGGAGTGAACCTCTGCCCCTTCTTTCTTTTCTTCCATCCATCACCCCTTCCCTTCTTTTCCTCTTCTTGAGCTTTTCTCTTCATAAGAAAGACATTTGGAGGGGGCGTTAAAGGGGGAAAATGCTTCTCTTCCTTCTGAATTCATGCTCTGGATCGGTCTGGAGAGGCACGGCGTGTTTGGATTGGCACGGCAGCTGGCAGACAACGGGGGGGTGGTGGGGGGTCGGAGCTGGAAGAGGGTTATAAATAAACAGTTCAACGGGACTGTGGAGAGGTGTCGGCAAGCCTCGGGCCACGGAACTACGCTGGGCTTATTGGCGCCCCTCCAGGTCACATTACACGAGGAAACTGCTGTAACCTAGCACGCTGCTGTGTGTGTGTGTGTGTGTGTGTGTGTGTGTGTGTGTGTGTGTGTGTGTGTGTGTGTGTGTGTGTGAGAGACAGCGAAAGACATGAAGAGATGCTATAAAATGAAAACAAATGTAAAACGTTCCGTCCTAATCCATTTATTATTATTATTACTATTATTTTCTTTTGCCCGCTAACAGCTAAATGTTAAATGAATAAATTCTGTCGCACAAGAGTAGAACAACAGACACGTGTCGCGTCATTGGTTTGATTTTGAGGTTTTTAATGGATTTTCATATTGTGTTTTTTATTATTTTGGTTTGTAATTAGGAAAGATGCTTTTTTAATCTTGTATCTGCTGAATGTCGAATATTTTTGGATTTCTAAGCAACACGGTTAAATGGTTTTTCTCCAATGGTTTTTCTGTTCCAAACCAAGGCGAACAAGGAATTTATCATTTTTTATTGTGCAGTATCACATGGAAGGAGCTGACTGCCCCAGCAGAAGGTTGTAGAGCTGGATGGGACAAATATGGGGACATTTCCAACAGGCTAACGTGAGCCAAGCCATTTTCTGCATTAGCAACCTTGCTCGTTAGCTAGCCGATACTTTATTATGATGATCATGAACCAAAATAACTTCTGAGAGTTTTGTTTTTTCAGTCTGTTGCAAATCGCCGTGTGAATCTGCTGCTGGAGGTATAAAATTTGCAGCCCATGAAAAGGTTATTACGCTTTAGTTGGAGGTATTTCGTTCCATCGTATATCATGTTTTCAGACCTTCCTGCTCCCCGGTTTTCCCCTCAATCAGGCCTGCTTTCCTCCAGTTCCTCTTTGTTAGTCAGGCTCATGGTTGATGGGGCAGATCCCACAGATTTGCTGGAGGAAAAGAGAGCTTGTTGGTTTCATGGTTACTTATTGCAAGCAGATTTTTATGGTTGTCTGTTGGCAACAAGAGCCGGTGTTCTTTGGCTGCCCACATGTGCTCTCTATAGGGTGCCTCCTCTGTCATTGCAGCAGAGAGGAAATTCAACAGCACTAATTACACACACACACACACACACACACATAATTATGGTCCATGACCACAACAAACAATTAACGCAGGATTCGCCATAACGTGTGCTTTTATTTACAAAGTGAGGAGTAAAAAAGGGAAAAGTCGGAGGTGTCTCCACCTTCCAGCAGATGGCAGAGAGAGAGACGGGATGGGAGGGTGGGGGGGGTGGCAGACAGCCGCCCTTTGTATCCTGGGAATTATCGGCCGCAGGTGTCTCCGATTCCCAAGTCTCACCTCGCCAAGACTGTCATACAGCACACACACACACACCACACACACACACACATATAGCACAGTAGCCTTTGGGGGCTGTCACACACACACACACACACACACACACACACACACACACCCATATATGTGACACATTAATACTTGAGGGTGAATCTTCTAGAAGAGGCTCAAGAACAATAATGCTTAATAAAACAAAGGATGCTATTAGTCGGCATGGACATTGGATCTAGTTGCATTTTAAATGAAGATGAAAGGAGGACATAAAAAAGTTCTGAAGGGAAAATAACTCGGGCAAATTTAGACCACAAAATAGTATGAAGTCAGAGCAAGATGATATCTTTTAGTCATCTGCGGCTTTGCTTCACCACTGTCTATAAAAAGTAGAATGAAAATGTGGCAGGGTGGCCAGACATTATATCAGACTCAAAATCAGTGGAGCTTTTTTTAAAACTATTTTTATTTTTAATAAAATGAATTAAAAACCTTTTGTGCAAAATGAGTGTTTGCATAAATAGCCAACCCCTTATAGATGCTTGATACCTGATGCTTGATACCAGCACCAGCATCAGCACCAGCACCAGCACCGTTCATCCCTGCGGAGATGGTGGTCCTGACCTTTGGCCTCTCCTACACACTTTTGGGTGAATTCTGATCGTTTTGATCAGTAGCTTCTTCTTGGCAACCTTCTTGTTCAACCTGGTGAACAGCTGTAAAAGCACAGGCTCTCCCATCTGAGCTTCTAACTCCTTCACAGTGGTCGGAGGAGTCTTGAAGGTCTCCTCACCACTCTCAGCTCAACTTTATTTTATGTATGAAAGCCAAAAAAGGGGGAGTGTTTTAACAGAAACTGTACATCTGAAGAATGCTCTTCTCTTTCTCCAGATCTCAGATTTGTTCTCCTTTTTGGTGCATTGAAGGAGAAAGAAGGAGATGTGATGGGAGAGGAAAAGCAGCGTGATACTATTACTATTTCCTGTTTCTACAGCATGGGGTCTTCAGAGAGAGGAGCTGCTAGGAGCCGCGAGGAGCCGAAAGGAGCCGAAAGGAGCCGCGAGGAGCCACTAGGAGCTGCGAGGAGCCACTAG
Organism: Takifugu flavidus; assembly: GCF_003711565.1. Taxonomy (NCBI): domain Eukaryota; kingdom Metazoa; phylum Chordata; class Actinopteri; order Tetraodontiformes; family Tetraodontidae; genus Takifugu; species Takifugu flavidus. The sequence goes on from NC_079524.1 coordinate 16,834,873, forward strand.
GAGACGCTAGGAGCCGAGAGGAGCTGCTAGGAACCGCGAGGAGCCTCGAGTAGCGCTGGCCACCAGCTGCTCCAGACAACCAGAACACAGAGAGGAACAGAGAGAATCCTGAACTCTGCCTGAAGACAGACCACTTAACTAATCCCAACCCAAAATTTAGAACACTCCTCACAAACTACCCAAAGAGGCCCGAAGAGCTTTCTATCAGATAAGAACTCAAAATAATCACAGCAGCGGCTGCAGATCACAGGATCCTCAACTGTGGTCCCATTTCTTTGAAATTGCCTGCTTCATATTTTCTTTGCTGAACTTCTAAATGGAAGCGCTTCTCTCACAAACACTTGCTCCTATTTGCAGCAGTGAAGCAACTGTTTCTTATTACAGTTTTCCAGATATTCCTTCCCCACTGTAAACACTGATAATATTACAGCACAATTCCAGCTGCAACAGGAAAAAGGAAATGGAAACATTTGCAGCGATGGAGGTCAGACGGACTCGTGTATCTCTACCTGTCAGAGCGTTCGCAGACCCACAATAATCAATAAACACGCGCAACACCTCATCCGCTTCAAAAATCCGCTGGTGGAGAAAAGGCTGCGTTTTATTCTCTTATAAGTTCCAATTACTCTGTTGGCAGAAAAGGAAAAATAAGACATGAAAAAAAATAAAGACGTGTCTCCTGGCAGCGACGTAAACGAGCGTAATCAACTGAGATGTTCAGAAACCCCTCAACTCTGCAGCCCACCCCGGTGGCGACCTTGTTCCTCCCCCAGTGGTGCTTCCCGACACATCTTCCAGCTCCGCTGACACACTCGGGCTCTGAGGCCCAGAGAAAACAAACAGCCTCTGATTGTGAAAATATTGCTGTAGGGCCCTCCTGGTGCCCGCCGCTTATCTTACACAAGGTGAGCTTTGTGTGCTGAGGGGGCTCCATGCTGGCCCTCCACCGTCCCACCAGGTGGAGACTTCCAGCCCCCCTCCCATCACGTTCTGTCTCTGCCCTCATGCGGACCGAGCCGTGTTTATTTTGAAAGGGGAGCATCAGGAAATGGATCCACAGGCCTGTGGGCAAAAGCAATTCCTTAACAGGGGGAGATGCCGAGGCCTTCCAACCACCAATATTATTTCATACATTTTCAACGAAAAAAAACAGCCTAAAAACTAATACGTGTAAAAGTGCTTACAGTGTTTGTCGAAGCGGAGGAAAAACACGGTAACGGAATAAGAAAATGACCGTTAAAGACTGAAAGGAATGTCAACATCGGAATAAAAATAAGCACATTAAATGTGTTCGATAAATAAGAAATATTTATACAAAGGTCTACAGACTTGTGGGCAAACAGGAAATCACTCACTCACTCGCACCTTGATGCACCTTAGAGTCTCCAATGTTCATGTTCCGGGACCAGGGGTTGAAACCCACACGGACCTCCAGACGATACCGTCCAGCGAGGACCGTCCAGAACCACGTAAAGCTTTGTCAAAGTTTCCCATTTTCCTGTCGCTGTGTATTTCATCACAACGTCTCCTCTCCTGGACCCGTCCCGCAGATCTTTTGAACCCAAAACAACACATTTTCTGTGAAAATGGGTATCAGCAGCACATCAGGTCACACCAGCTCAGCAACATCAAGTAAGTCATATTTACGACCCCGTATGGATTTAATTATCATGAACAGCAAACATTAGTTGCACGCAAACACCGTAAAAGCCGAGCGGGGCGCTCTTTAAGGTGCTGCCGCCCCTGTGCTCGGTGGGCACGTCTACTGGAGGCGTATTTGACAATTATCAAACGGCTGCCTGTTTGTCTGATGCACGGCCAAGACAGACTGTCAGCGTAAGAACAGATGCTTCGGCGTTTGGCGTTGGCTCCGAAATAGCTGGAAACAATATTTGTATCGACATCATCGAAAAGTCAATGATAACTCGCCCGCAGCTGTGAGCGATGTTTTCCCTGAGGTCACGAGCCAAGTCAAACCGGCAGCCGTGCCAAGTTGGCTGCCTAATAAAACTAGTCACCGGAGGCTGTGGACCAAAACCATCAGAGGATACGTGATTCCGAGCCAGGATCCGATTTGAAGTCCTGATTATTAAAAAAAAAATCTTCCACGTTCGATCTCTTTTCGGGATTCTGTCACAAAAGATACCGGAACGCCCGTCGGTGCTTGTCACACATGAAAGGTTCAGCCGGGAATTCTATCTGGGTTTTAACACCTTTTTAGTAAATTAGTAACTTAGGCCGTATTAGATGGGTTGGGATTAAACCAGGCTAGTAGCCTCACGCAAAGGCTCGTGGAGTTCTGAGGTGGTTGTTGCTGAAGCCAGTCGTGGCTCCTGCTTGTCTTCAGTGTTCAGGCTTTTCTGCCCAAAACTGTGGAAGAAATGACGAGTTTAGCGAGAAGAACGCCGCTCGTGGAACCGGCTCATTCCAGAACGCGACCGTGGCCCGTGCCTCGCATCGGGGAGCTCGCTCTCCCAAAACATTCCACAGCTGTCAACAATTGCGAATCTTTTTTTTTTTTATTATTTCTTTCAAGGAGACAAGTGCTCATGCCAGTAATGTGGAAATCTTCTACCATGCAATCATTAGTTCATGTTAAGCGTATCAACAACATCTGTAGCTGACAAGAATCCGAGGAAACATTCTGGATCAAGGCTCGGATCATTCTTCGCGTTCACGTCCAAACAGGTCGTCTGTGTGAGACGCGGATCTATGGACTGAAGAAAGGATATTTCCTCTGGACTTTGGGATCTTTAGCTGCCTGTTTTATCACGTGCACATCACGTATGTCGCCACGTTTCAGGGCTCCCATCAATCCCACCTCTCGACGCTGCGCTAAACTACGACTTTGTCATCATCAAAGCAACAACAGCGCAACAGAAACTGGGTTTTATTAGCCTTGATCCTCTGCTCGCCACTGAACTGCTCGCTCCTGCTTCTGATGGGGTGTTTAGCTAATCTCTTGCTGTGTCTGACGTAGCGACGGCGCCACAACAACCAGTATAGGACGATAATATCGTCAAAAATTCAAAAATCTGGGTTTTTCCTCACCAGCAGGCAGAAGGCTCATAAGCTTTAATCACAGAGAATCCCTTTCCATCAGAAATCAGCTGTACATTATGGGATGTGGCTGTGAACTGGGAGCGCATGTGTCACCGAGCGATCGAGTCGGTCACTGTAAGATGGTCAGGGCGCAGAGACGTTTGTGAGTTGAGTCTTCCTTCTGCATTCCACTGGCAAAACTCCCAAATTCCTCCCAAATAGAAATGAGGACCAAAGAGAAATCCCATTTATTGGACTACAGCTGACCCGAGCGAAACCCTTTCAATAAACAAACACCATCTGGTTGTCTGCTTTTATCGCTACAAAAGTGAAATGTTCAGAACTTCTCAGCGACACGAGCTGGAATGTAATATCTTCCATATGTACGATGAAAATGCTGAGCCATACCTCCTGGAATGTTTCTGTAAAGCGTCTAGAGACGATCTTGATTGTAACAATCGCTGTGTAAATAAAGTTGGAATTGAATTGAATTGAATGGAATTAATTAGAAAGCCGGGGCTCCGCTTATGGAAACCAAGAGAATTGAGCAGCTTTTTCCAGCAAGACTGTCAGTGATCAAAGACGCTCAGGGTGGCGTCCGGATGAGCCCGATGTTGGATCAGGACCCTGCATCTGGGGCACACGTGCCTTCGGCAAAAACGCTGCCGGAAGACCGGACCCCTTTTTTCTGCCCTTAGCAAATACACACCCGGAAAATGTGCCTCGTCAACAGGGTTGTCTCCACGGTTGAGACAAAGGCAGCGTATTAGGGAGCAAGGGAGGTAAAATCCATGGATGTTATGGTTCCCTGGCCGCAAGAATCCGATCTAGTAGCCTTCAAACTCAATCGGTATCCCCCCCCCCCCCCCCCCCCCCAACCCGACATTAGTAGCATCAGGAGGCCTGGGGCAGCCAACAGGAGTGTGACCAGAGATTATTGCCCTGTGCGCTTGTTTGGGTTAAGGCTTTAGATGGGGAAATGGGATTAGGATAGGCCCGGCTGGAGAGACACACACTAATGGGAAGCAGAAAAGCACCGGGCTGATCCTCCTCCACTCACAGAGAGTAACCCTGTTATCCCACCTGATTGGATTAACCCCCTGTTAAATGTGCTATGATAAGGGAGGACCACTGCTGGGAGTCTCCGCGCTGCTGCCGGCCTGGACGTAAACACAGATACCGGAGCAAACGCAGCCGTTTTAATAGAGTACGGAGGCGCTCACTGATCCGGGTCACCTTATTGAGAGAACCCCAACAACAAGAAGGCGAGGAACTAGAGGAGAGATGTGAAGTTCTCCTCGCGGTGTCCTCGCTGCTCTTGTAACAGGGGGTTTTCCACTGCTTGCTCCCAGTTGTACTCGGCCCGGCCTGGCCCGGCCGACACAATGGTCTCTGCTGATTGGTGCTCCCCTCTGGGGTCCGGGAACGATTCTGACCACTGGGAGGTCGGTAAATATTTTATGTCACCTTTTAGCTAGCGCCTGGGTTCCCTCGGAAGCTGGAGCGCCGGCATAAAAACTCCTGGTACCGGCGACTAAGATTTAGTAGTGGAAATGATTAAGATTTGTGGGATACTTTTAGTCTAATTGCACCATCTTCCGTCAGTCTCATCTGTGCCATAGACTTTACCACTCTGCGCTTTTTATGTCTATGCAAATGTTCGGGACTCAAACTCGTTAATTGCAGCCACTCTACCAATCAGACAGTAATTACTGGTATCCTGCCTGCTTTTACTTCCAATGGCTGAGCAGCTAATTTGAGCTGTGGTTTAAACAGCTGGAAAACAGCATCCTGTGGCAGAACTGGAGGCCTGTGCTGGAGTGTGTGTGAAAGCATTCGTGTGTGTGAGTACATCTGAGACTATTTATACAAGGTCTGTGGCACTTTTTGGAACTAGACTTCCAAAATGAATTAAAGCAGCAGAAACTGGGTTTGCGCACGGTCTTGGAAGGTGTCGGGGGGGTTCACATTTCTCTGACGTTAGCGTCCGTTGGGCCGAGGCTTCCTCTCCAGCCGTTTCATCGTGATACTCCGACGTCTTCTTGGGCTTCAAACGGGCCTGTCGAGAAAGACCAGAATCTGATATGGGATCGTTATTATTTTAGCCACCCGCTGCTCGTCGGACGGTCAAACGGCTTCGGCCCATCACGTCCGCGAGAGTGATGTAAAAGTACATCTAATCAATTACAGCAGAGCAGCCTCACGTTCAGCTGACAGTCACTTAAAGAATTAGCTCTCGGTATACAAAGCGCTATTAGCTAATTAACTAAATTGTTGTCAGCGCGCAGTATGGGCAGAGCTGCCCTTTACCGAGGGCTGAGCAGCGAGAAACGTCTGCGTCGCTGCTGCAAAACAGTCGCACCTGTTTATCTGAAGCAACAATGCCAGAACTAATGAGGATAATATGGAGCCTAGCATGTTAGCAGCGTTTAAGAAGGAGAAAAAAGAAGGAAGCTGTTGTCAGGGAGCGGCGACATGTTTCCATTCGAGTTTATTTCATTAATATCTGAAATCAGGCGCCTTTTTCCTTTACCGCCTGCCTCCTGTCGAGCTTATTAGCTGCAGATCTGTGACTTTAAAGGACAGCGTGACAAACCTATTGCGCAATACCGACGAGCCTGTGATGCTATTTCGTAAACTGGAACATTTACGAGTGCCAAATGTTTTTAATGCGCGGGGCCACGAGCGTGTCGCTATGACAGCCGTTAGAGAACAGGAGACGCTTGTGATTTGGTCAGGTAGGCCCCACAACACTTTAGCTATAGTTTATACAGGCTTGCTTAAATATCTGGATTCATGGAAACCAGGTAGTGACATCCTTAAAGAACAATGGAATCTTCTGTTTGGAGTCTCCCCAACAGATTTGAGCAGCAATTCCGCCGCTCTTTGTTTCGCCGATGACAAATGAGCATTTTAGGGGGATTTTTTCCCCCGCGCAAAGCACCTTATTCCAGATCAATTCCTTTCAACAGCAGAGAATTCCATTATGTCTGTTTTTATAGCTTTCAATGTAAATGCTAATCTCAACCTTGTGTGTGTCGCTGCCGCACACGTCCTCCTTCGGCCCGTGCTCGTGCATTACCATGCACAAGCAGTCCCAACCCACATTTCACTCGCAGAGGTGAGTGAAACACAAGTCATGCTGGGATACGTGGGCAGAATATTTAACAAATGAGTCGGAGTCTATATTTAAGTGGTAAATTATACAGTGTAGACGCGCGCACCTCGGGGTGTGTGTGTGTGTGTGTGTGTGTCGAGTCGCTACAGATATTTAATGTTTGTGTGCTTTCGCCTATGGGTTGTGTTTCCAATATTGCCGCCGCGCGTGCTCGTGTCTGAATAAGTGTGTGTTTTCGTCTGGGCGCACGTTTGCGCGCGCTTGAGGATGTCGGCGAGAGTCTCGCGTCCACGGTCGTGAAAGCTAATTGCTTGCACATGTGGAGGAGTTTCAAGTGTTTAGAATAAAGTTAGTTTCAAGAAGTTTAAAAAAAAACACGTGGAGACGCACGCACACACACACACACACACACACCACACACACACACACCCCTGCTGAAACCAATGCCTTTCTCTTTTTCTATCCTCACTGGAGTAAAGGGTCAGAGGTGATGGGGGAAGATCTCTGTGATTGGACACAGGCCTGTTGTACCAGAGGCTGTGGACAAAGTAAAGCTACAGTGTGTAATGTGACCCCCCCCCCCCCACACACACACACACACACACTCACCCCCCCTTCTCACCCTTCCCACACACACACAGGCGTGCGCACATCTGATCAAAGCGATATCATAAATGAAAATAGCATCACATTGAGTTGCACTCACACAAATGGAAAGCAAGTGAAGTAAATTAAGTCAAAAGAAAAGGGAAAAGATTCGACTGACAGGCAACCCAAACCCCTCCTTCCACCCCTCAGCCCTTCCTGGGGAGATAAAGTGTTCCAGAGACAGGGAGCCAGCACCATTCTAAAGATGTATCAGAGGGTAAAGATGGAAAAGTGCTTTTAATCTTGGGTAACTCTATAGGGCTGGAAATGGGGAAGGCTTCAGAACAGATCCTCTAAAGAGGACATATAATCCTAATTAAAACACAGAACAGAGCCTTCACTTTATCTAAGAGGGCCTCGGCTTTAGCTCAACCATCATCTAGCCTACAATCTGTTATTGTTGTTGAAGCCAGCCTAATGGAATAATGAGCATGGCCTAAAGAAGCAAATGAAGCGGTTGTTATTGCTTTCCCACTTAGCTCTAATGAATAACCTTGGCTCCCAGCAGGCCCCGGTCTCTCGTGTTAACATCACAGCTAACATGCGTCTGACTGCATCTGATCATGCTAGCAGAGGCGCTACCAAAGTTAGCGTTCTGTTGAGCTGGATCGCTCCAGGGCTGCCGACTTTGTTGTTACTGTCATTAAAAGTTATCTGGAATGTTGGTCGTCTCCCCCCGTCCCAGCGTCCTCATCCACTGGTGTCCCTCTTATGACATTGTGTCAACCCCCACCCTGCAGTACTTCTGACCCCCCCGCCCACACACACACACACCACACACACACACACACACATCCCTCCCATACATTGATCAGGGTAATTGAGAACAGTCCTGCACCTCGTTGTCGCCCATTTTTTGCCGTCCACTTGCGCGGCCCCCTCGCCAGGCTCATGAAAGCCCAGACATCTGGTCCACATCCAGCCCGAGTCTCCGTTCCCCCGTCACCTCCTGTCCTTCCCGGGGAATAACCAGAGAGTCCCAGGATGTTTGAGAGGAGGCCTTTTAACAGCCGGCATTTTAACATCTGATCTTCGGGAATGTGGAATATTGGACTAATTTATTATTCGAATATCGATCACTTGTGTTTGGAGGAGCTGGACGAGACAACGTGTCATTTCATCAATATTTAACATGATCGTTTTCTAAAGCACGAGTTTTGTGGACACCTTTTATCATAACTCTCAGGATCCAGCAACCGATCCGGAGACTGACTCCCCCTCTAAACCTCTGAAACCTTCCTCATTATCCTAGCTAAGCTAATGCTAACAGTTGGAACAGAGTGCTCCAACCTTTAGCATCATGCTACAGGCCCAGGCTTCAGGGCTATATATATCTATATACACATTGACCGATACTTTATAAAGTTACGGGAGGATGCTGACTGCTCAGCACATCCTTCATCCTCTACATAAAATTTTAACATAAAGTATTTTCCCGTATTTAAAAATAAAAACACGCTCTAAATATCGATGCCACCACATTCCCTTAATATTTCTGAAATATGGTCTTTTCCTGTCTGAAATAGAAGATGGAAAGTATACGGCAGATATGTAGAAGGTGTGTGTGTGTGTGTGTGTGTGTGTGTGTGTGTATCCAGCGGTAACAGTGGCAGCGGTGGTGTAACTTCGGTGTTACAGATAGAGATCAGGCAGGGACAGATTTAATTAACAGATATCTCTGCTTAATGTAGATTCTTTTTGGCTTTCTTCGATACATCCCCCTCGTGCTTATCCAGCTTGAAATAACTTATCTGGGCTCCTGCACCAGCCGTAAAGCATTTGGTTCAGCGTTTAAGGGAACGGGAGTTCCACCCAGAGAGACTTCACCTCCGTGTTTACCCACAGCAAACAGCAGTCGACAAGATTAGCGCTCAGAGAAGTGTCGCTAATATCTGCGCCGCATATTGAGTCTTTCTGCAGAGCAGAGCAGCATTTAACACAGTGTCTTTGGGAAGAGCGCGCCTTTTAATTTGCTCGCCATAAACTAAAGCTAATAGAGATTTGCCCTTTTAACTATCTCTCAAGGTGACCAGATTACTGACATCAATTAAAGTAGGTCCCGTTGGCTGAACGCCCGACGCACACATTCTCCCTAAGAGAAAAAGAAGGGATCATCAGACGATAAATCACCCCAGGAAAGAAGAGAAGAGGGGAGAGAGCACCAAGAAGGAGGGGGAGACACATCCAAATGGGGGGAAAGAGCCACACAGAAACCGTTTGGCCCACAACCGTTCCAATAAAGTGAAGCCCTTTAATGCTTATAGATCCTATAGATGGATCCTACTATAAGTACAGTGTTGCTGGACGCTGCGGCTCCACCATGCGGACAGAGACGCTGAGATCGTGGGGGGGGGGGGGGCGTGAAAAGGACGTAGGGGTCGTTTTCGTGTCCTCCTGGGAGGCTGGGACGCCGCCGTTAGCGCCGCCTTCAAGAGCGTGCTTCTGTTTGCGCCATATTGTCATCAGGCCAGCGAGCTCGCTGTTTGTTTGTTGGCACGTGGACAAAGCGAAGGGCTGCCTGGGCGTGCGCGTGCGGGCGTGCACGTACGGGCCCTACATGTGGCCACATTTCACATCTGTGCTTGTGTGTGCTTGTGTATTTGCAGCTGTTTGTATATTTTGAATGCGTGCGTGCGTGTTTGTGTGTGTGTGTGTGTGTGTGTGTGTGTGTGTTGTGTGTGTGTGTGTGTGTGTGTGTGTGTGTGTGTGTGTGTGTTGCTGCATATGGACATGCGTGATAGCGTGTTTATGTGTGTGCCTGGAGTGTCATTATCACTTTACGGAGGTAGTTATGAGCTAAACGCTGACCGCTGCTCTTCGGCGTGGGCCCCAGTCTTACGCCACGTTATAAAGGAATGTGAGAGCCTGCGGCCTGGTGGCGTGATGGAAGGAGGCGGAGCCACCCGGCGGGCTCCTGTATTTACCCCCAGCATCTCCGTTTACAGTATTTCCCATTTGACCTCTGGTGTATAGTTACTTGTAACCGAATCGGCGGCAAGTCTTCTGGTGAATTCATTATGCAGGTGATGCAATGTCTGTGTGTGTGTGTGTGCGTGCGTGTGTGTGTGTGTGTGTGTGTGTGGGGGGGGGGGGGTCGTGTGGAGCAACTGCTGCACACACACACGCTGGTGCGTTAACGTATACTTCATTTATCAAAGACATCAAGGTTAATTGTGGGGATGGAAAAACGCCTTTTCGTTGTGACGGGCTGGGGCGAAGCAGCGTGCGCGGCGTGCACGTGGGAACCAATTGATTAATGTGTCACGGACACAAACACACACGCGTGCGCGCGCACAATGAGTCCGTCATTAAAAGGGATAAAATACAATCGGGCGACGCGCGGTACTCTGTTTAAAAGCGCACTTTGAGGTGGGATGAGGAACTTTAATTAACCTGGGCTGCAGATAAGAGGGCAGAAGCAGCTGGCTCGGAGCCCGTCCGGCTCCGAGAGGTGAAACATTCCCTGATGGATGTGGAGTCGGTGCCGTCCGATATTCCCTCCCTTGGCATTAACCTTGCAGGTGTGAGGCAACAAACACTCGCATGTTTCAGGTATTGAAGTGTGAATCACCAATATTGCCATTTTTCCGGCTGCGATCCTAAAAATGTGCGTTTGGACCGCCCCACCTGCCCCCGCGGCCCTCTTCGGGCTCCCTCCCCCCTGCTAGAACCCGCCTCCCTCCAGGATAGTGACTCCTTAGCCCTCGGGTCCAGCTTTCCCAGACGGTGATTGAAAATAACAATTGCATGCATATCAGGTTTCAGGCCTCTGAAATGCATGTGAGATGAGGTAATGTGATCGGTCCAGAGCGCCGTCCAAACCTCATTTCACTCCCTCTTCTGGCGCGCACGCCTACATGCGTCGACCGCGCGAGCCTAGCGAGTCGTCCTTTTCGTCTTGGATCAAGGTTTAACCCTTGGGTGGCGTCTGAGAGGTGGGAGTGAATACTGTAATAGTCACCGTAGCAAAAGGAGGAACGATGGGCCTCGTTTCCGCCGGCCTCCCCACGCCGAGTGTGAGTTATCTACTCCAGTGTACATCCCATAGAAGTCGTTGACATATTTAGCGTGTGGCGTGGGTGGGCGGGGTTAAAACCAGCGTCTCCTTGTATGTTTGACACTGGGTCAAGTGTGAGAGCCTTGTGCCTGTTTCCAATTAGCTTCCAGTGGAAGCTAATGAAGTGACATTAAAGTCTTACACGGTTTTACCCATTCTAAATTACAACTCAATTAATACCCCATAAAATGGTCACAGAGTTAACGATTGAGCAAAGAGACAGAACCATAACGTGGCCCATAACATTAGAATCCGGAGTCGGGGCTGCAGCGCCTCGCCGCACACGGCGCCCGGCTCCTTTTGAGTCTGTAAGGAGCAGAGTAAACACTAATGATAGCTTTCATAAAGGCTCTGCGTCTGCGCTGCGGGTCGGGCCCCCGGGGGCCGTTAAAACCGCCACGGCTCAGGGCGTCCGGCACCAGTGTGGATGGAGGCACCGCGAGGACATGTGGACGTCTCCTGGAGACGCTGGGACAGATACCAGGATGCCAGGAGAGAAGAAGCAGCCGCTGCGCTGGAAAAGGAAATAAAAATAACACAAGGCAGGAGGTTATTGTTGGCTGGTGTTTGACTCTCTTCGCCTCTATTCTCTGCCCGCCACCCCCCCCACCCCCCACCCCCAACCCAGAGTCCTCATTGTCTAAAAATCTATGGTGCTGCAGGCCTTTCATAAACATCTCCTCCAGGGTTAATCTCTCACCAACACGTTCATCTCACTGCACAGAGGATGGAATCACTCAATCCTGCCCCCCACCCCCCCATCATGGCTGCTACCTACTCAATCAGCTAATCACTGCTTAAGGAGCTATTTTCCATTTCTTCTCCCTATTGAAGGCTGGCCATGTAAAGAGCCGGGGCCTGGTCTCTACGCCTGCTAATGGGGCAGCAGCCTTTCTATTCTGTCAGGGAGCGCTGAGGAGCACAGCCTGTTATCAGCGCGCCACAGCCACCATTTCTCATCAAATTGGCCTCCCCTTGGAGCCTCCTCCCCTTTCTGCCGTCCTCTCCCTGTCTCCCTCGCCCCCGTTCCCACCTGCCTGTCCAATAGCCGCCGTCCACCCTGGAACTTTGACCGGGGCTAGACTGAAAAGCCGTCGTCTCTTGTTCAGATCATCGCGTCTAAGCAGCGATGGCAGGTGACTCGGCCCGCTCGGCCGAACAAGGCCTCGGTGCGGATCCCCTCTCTGCTTTTACGTCTCTCTCCTCCCTTAATTCTTTGACTCCAACGCTCTCCTTTTATCTGTTTTTGTCCAACTATGCGGCAGAAACGGCTGTTGAAACAAGTGCTAACCTCTCCTCCAACCACGGGCAGGAGCACTGCATTCTTCCACCCATACTCAGCGTGCTGTTTATCTGCATTCATGCGCTGTTACCACGGCAACCCCCAACCAAATACACTCGCCGGTTCAATTTTTTCCCTCCTACCTCCCTCTCTCTCTCTTGCTTTTTTCTTTTTGATTTCATCACCGGGCTCCCAGGCTCGCTCTCAGCAACATAAACAGAGATGGAGTCCGCTCGCAGCCAAACCTGCACAAGTTTATCTTGAGCGGCCGCCGGGCGGAGACGCCGAGTCCTCGTCCGGCTCGCGTTTCGCAGCTTGAAACCTTCGAACAAAGCTCAGCATTTGTGAGGCGGAAGGAGGGACCGGGGTCGGTGGTCGGTGGTGGCTGGAGCTCATCAGAGGCTCAGGCCCCCCAAGGGTTGGGGCGCCGCATGTTTACGACATGCCAAGTTCAAAAATGGGACTAGTTTCTGGGCTCTGGGGGGTGGCAAAGATTCATTATTTATCTGTTTACACCCTGTCACCGCGAAGAGAAATAAACACATCCTATCCCTCTTTCATAAGAGGACACAAACGTTCACGTTGTGGAATTTAGGCGATGAGACGAGCCCAAAAACTTGCATTGATGGACTCTCCTGTAAGCCGACACTTTGTTCTCTTAATTAGCACTTCTCTTCCATTCAGCCGACGTTCCAGTGGTTGACTATTCCTTTATTAGTCAGGATTCCATCTCCAGCTTTCCAATAGGCACTTAACTCCTGCCTAATAGAGGATTTTCCCACACTTCCTCTGACAAGCCATACAGCCGAGAAGAGTTAATTTGTTTCTAATGCTTGGCTAATGGAGGATTCTGCTGGCATGAATTGAGAATGGGGGGGGGGGGGGGGGAATGACTTTCTTGCCACATCCTCTTCTAAAATGAAGCTTCAAAAACGCACATAACCCCCCCAGAGTTGTGTGACGACAATCAGTTTACCCCCAGCACCGACGCTCCCACAACGGTCCTTTAGCTTAGATCCTTATTCTTCCTAAACCAAAGTATCTTTAGCATGTATTGTTTTCCTGTCCTTCTGGTCTCTGTGTATGTCAGAGGGGGGACACTTTGGGACTATCTCTGCCCTGCAGTGGCCAGTCGGTTAGCATGTGAGTGACAGCCTGTGGCGCTATCAGCTGTCTCGCTGCACAGCAGGAGTGTCAGAGAGGAGGGGGGGGGACGAAAGCAGAGCCATGCCAGGCGTGCAGCTCACCCAGGGCTATCTGGAAATAGCACTGTGGCCCAAATATGGCTCTTCTAATCAATCTAATTCCGTTAGCGAGCTGTGGCCGCCTCACTCAGAGGCTTCACTGCGTCAAGATAACCTTATCTTAACCTGCCACATCCTTTACAATTAGCGCTCTTTCTATCCGCACAAAATGGAACAAAGCAACAGTCAACACGCTGAGAGATGGTGCACCGCACGCACGTAAAAGAAGGTAACAGCTGCGGAAGCTCTCAGCCGCCCTCTTAGTTACAATTAAAGTACCTTTAATGTCACGGCTTGGTGGGTGTCCTCCATAGGCCACAGGAAATACACCAGGGCGGTTTGATGATGCCGGTTGCTCAGTTTCTTTCCTCTTCTTGCCCTGGTCCCAGGCGGGTGGGCGGGGCCAAGGCCCTACCTGGCCCCTCCCTGATGTAGTCTCGTATAGGTGGACATGAACCCACGTTACAGCCGATGGCACAGCTGTCCATGTCCAGCCTAAAGGTGAGCAGAAGGTTCTGGTGGATCAAACGATCTAACAGGGTTTGTGGTTATTTCTGCTATTTACGTGGATACCGAGTTCTCCCTCCGCTGCCGCTCAAAGTCCGAGAATCGGGCTGACTATTGATCGGTGATGTTGCTGTTTTATGTCTGTGCATTTATTACATTTGCGTCTGTGCCGAGAAGGAACGAAGGCTCGCTGCAACGTGTCCGATCTTCCTTGTTTTTTAACGTTGCGTCAATACGTGAGCCAAATGTGACGCGTTGGCCTAATGAGGACTGGTGCTGAGGAGGTGGGAGGAGTCTGTTTGCCTCACCAGGGTCCTTGACGTCCATCAGGGTGGATGAAGAGGTGCCACCACGCAGAAAAGCCAACAAATGCCAATTAACAATAAAGTTGCCACACGTTGTTGATGCACTAATAACACTAATGTTATAGTAGAGAACCATCATCATCATCATCATCATCATCATCATCATCATCATCATCATCATCATCAGACAAAGACCAAAAAATACCAACCACTTAACATAAAGCCGCTTGGCTCTCATTTAAAACCCCCCACAACAAAAAAGAAAATTAAAATAATTGAATTCTCTATATAATTGATGCATTTACTCAAGGGCCAAACTGATCAATGAGATACATTATTAAAAGAGGGCTATTGATCAGGATGGAAGCGCGCTGAGTAAAATGTTTACCGCAGCAGAGAAGCCGGGATCAATCGTGCTGCCAATGCAGTTGAATAGAGTCTCGTATGGATCGATGTGTGATGGAGCAATAGACCTTATGGATCGGCCTAGTGTCCACTGTCTCTTTGTATCAGATGGATAATGAACAAGTGAAAGTGTGGGCTACAGCCCCGATCACAGCGACTCCATCTTTTACTGCCGCGGCAGCGTGATCGAACAGATCCCACCGTCACTTATTGACGTCCACGTGGAGGGGATCTTGAATTATACATCACATAACATAGCAGTCAATTGTTCTGTCTTTCAAAATATGTACATTTTAATGTCACGTGTCCTTTATTAGACAAATGGGGGAGAAAGAAGGTGGTAGAAGACCTCATCGTCCTCCCGTTGCCACAGATTCACGGACAATTACCTTGATAAAGTCGATAAATATGGAATAGTGGCGTACATCATGTATGTTTGGGGCATTATGGATAATTCTGTATTTATTTAAACAGCAGCCTCGTGAATAAGTACAAGTATCACTTTTAATAAAGCTGATGACTTAGTGATTAGCTGAGCAGACACATTGAAAAACAGCTGTTATTGTGTCGTGGCTGAAAACAACGTTTGATGCAGTAAAGACAGCAGAGGGGTCAAAGGTCACGGCGAGAGGCTGTGATGTACGTAGGTGTTGATGACGACGCTAATGCCTCATTATTGTTCACACTTTACCTTTACGTCAAGTCTGTGTGGACACACATTAATGGATGTGTGTGTCTGCACTGCTCTATAGTCTGTGTGTGTGCGTGTGTGTGTGCGTGAGTGAATTCAGGGTCTATTGATTGTGCACAGGAACAACTTTTAAAAAAGTCAACACAGACCTCTGCTCTGCCATCAGTTCAAGGGGCTATTTTCCACAAAAAAGGAAGCTTTGGGGGAAGAAAAGAGATGGGCAGGAAAAAAAGAAACAGATTTTAAAACGTGCTCTAAAGAAACGCAGACTGGAGGCTCCCGTCCTTTCTCGCTTCTTTCTTTGCAGCTATAGAAAGGAACAGAATGATTGCGGGGTGCAGTTGCAAGGGAAGGGGGGTAGAGACGGGTTACTGAATAGACCTCAACACTTTTACAGATTTCCATGGAGGACATCTGACCTTTGAGAAGGGAGGATGGGGGGCAGAGATAAAGGAGGAGGGTTTGTTGGGGGGGTGGGGGGGGAGAGAGACTCGCACACAGTGAGAGAGGAGGGCCGTCATAATGAAAAATGGTAATTCCTTAGAGAGATAGTCAGAAAGAAATGTCTATGGGCCAGTAATGAGATCGTCTGACTATCTGGTTGTTATAGCAACCACCACAGTATTGCTATACACTACAATGTATGAATGAGAGAAAAAAAATACATCTATTGTTGCTACAAGTGGATGGGTCAGGAAAAAAAGGATCAGCGTGGGGGGGGGGGGAGCAACTGGGGCGACACGTTAAACACCGTTCATACCAATGGAAATAATAATAAATGTTTACAGCTGACTGTAAAATGCTAAAATAAAATAGATTCTGTGAGTAGCTTATCAGTCAGGAGGGTTTTAGGCTGTGTTTGTAGCGCGCCGAATAAAAAGATCCGATCTTAACGCTGAGGAAGGATTTTTTTTGGCTATACGTAAAAACACGTGAATCTAACAAGCCCAAAAGATTCTAGTTTTCAAGTGGAATTGGTCCTTTTAATTACTCAAACATCTTGATTGAGGTCAAAGTTCAATGTTGATGGTGTAAGATGCAGAAAGAAATCGTTCTTATCTTGTGGCGTTGACAGGTTAGATCCTGGGAGCGCCACCTGCTGGACGCTCCATGCCTGTGGATGGTCAAACATCCGGGTGAGGGTGGTCAAAGCTTGTGAAACGCTTTGGTTTCATCAGCGCTGGACTTTCCTGAGCCCCAGATCGGACTCAAAGGCACCATCTCTCGCGCTGGCAACTGTGTTCACGAGGGACGAGGAGCTGCCAGAGGAAAACTAACAAGCGTCCTCAGAAGCAAGACAGAAAGTCTCATCTTTCCGAAAGAGGATTACTTTTATGTGTTTTTATGGGAAACTTCCATCCATTCCTCAGGGAGGGAGCAGACGCACCTTCACAGCAGATTAAAGCGCGTTCATATTTCAGTCAAAGTTGGGTTTTTGTTGGTTCTGTGCACAGCTCGGTCATGTGACTCCGGCCTGTGGCTAACAAACGTTTCCTTCCTTAAAGGAAGCTTTGGTACGTGCGAGCCCCGGCGACAGGAGGCGGTGCACGTCAGCGATAGTGGCGTTGAATGGACAATGCTCCAGATAGGTGTGAGCGAGCCAACACGCATGCCCGGTCCGACAGGGAGGCCGAGCAGGAACTGACCACCAATGCAGACTCACGCTATGAGGTCAACAGCCAAACAAAATAGTCAGATAAGAAGTTCAGACATCCTCTTTAGTTCCTCTCCTGGTTGTTTCTGCGGGTATCGTGAAAGAGACGCAGAGACGTGTGTGTGTGTGTGTGTGTGTGGTGTGTGTGTGTGTGTGTGTGTGTGTGTGTGGTGTGTGTGTGTGAGAGAGAGAGAGAGAGAGGGAGAGAGAGCCTGAAACTGGGGTTGCTAAAGAGTTCACCGTGCTCATGCTTGACAGATACAATATTCAGATTAAAGAGTTTAAATACCCCCCCCCCCCCCCCTCAGAAAAGATAGATTTGTATTTGTGCAAAGCCTTTGATCCCCTTTTTCCTCACAGACAAATGTCAGGATGGCTGGAACGTTAGCCTTACCATATATAGACTGAAAGCTAAAAATCCTAAATATGTTAATGTGTGGTAGCTTTGCGTGACACAAACCCACCACATTTAACCAGTTTACATGACTTTACATGGACTGTGGGGGAAAATAAGGTTTTAGACTGTTGTACTTGGGAGGTGTAGGAGACAAACGAGGAAGGATGGAGGGAGGAGGAGGAAAGGGTGGCGTACCCACTGACGCCCGACCAAATCTGGAGATAGGCAGACTTTTTTTAATATTAGCAGCCAAGTTACATAATTCTACAGTGGCCCTGAAGGCTGAGATGGCTTCAGTGTGATGAAGGGAGTAGCCAAAGATCTGTTAAAGCGCTGTTTCTGAAAGCAATCCCTCAATATGTGTTGCACAAACGCACCAAAGTGGTGAGTAAACGAGCTGGGAAGTGATTGAAACCACTGCAGCATCATTATCGGTGGGAATTCAGGCTAAATTAGCTGACGCTACCTGAAACAGTACGAGGATTCTGCTGTGTTTAGCGTTACCAATGGTGCTGAAGACCACGAAGCTATCACAGACAGGACCGTATATGGTCGCCTCTGTTACAGATGATACCAGAGAAGAACCTTTTTGACACCACCGCTATTAGTTCATAACAAATGTTGCCCAATCATCCGAAACAGGACCATGAGAACGGCCCGATAAAGCCAGAACCAGAGAGCCGAAGTGATTGGACCCTGTCGCCATAGAGATCTCTCAAGTGCCAGTGAAGAAGCAGCTGAGAATAAACCTTTTTAGATATAAGATCCATTCGCTGTATCAGATTAAAGCAGTCCTTCCACAGATGTTGGCAGTTTGGCACAACAAAACTCTGCATTATGACTTTTCGTCGCGCAAATGCTTCAGGAAAATGTAAATAAATGGCCGCCGTAGTTCATTTACACTTAATGCAAAGTGTACAGTAAACTCCGAGCAATCCAGAGCCAAATGATCCGACGGTGTTTACGGGAGGTTGCATGGTTTTAATTGGCCCACCTCATGTACAGTTAAACACAGACCCTCTCGAGTGTCGTCATTATGTGGGTGGTGGTGACAGGAAGCGAGGAAAGACCAAACAGATGCCACGTGTTGGAAAAAAAGGGGTTTTCTTTCCACTGGAAGAGTTAGTAATCGAAATTCCCACCCAATTTAGGCTTCTTGGACATGGACCGTAGGTTTGTCAGAATGCGTTCGCTTGCTGTTGGCTCTGCTGTGTTTACAGAACCAGTAACCACGGCAACTTCAGCGTTCTTTTCCCTCCAAACTGTGAGAGGGACATAAATGCCATTGCTATCTATGCTCTTATCAGCAGTGGACCAGAGGACACAGGCTGCCCTTCCTTGTCCCTGCGAGTGCAGCCGTTTTAAGGAATCTGGGGCCACTCTGTACCATTGTGCTGTCCTACAGGAAGTGTGGTTGACTGCTCACTCCCAGCATTCACTGGGTTTCCTGTGTCAGGTTACCACATCCTGTGTTTATTTTCTTTGCTTTTTGTCTCTATTCCCTCATAGGTATTTTTTTAAGCATCCACAGAGAATAAAAAAAGAAAGGATGGTCCCGTCTGTGCTTGGGTTTATTGACCACGGCATCTTTATCTCTACCTCTCTCGGGTATATTTGTGCCACCATGAAGGATTCTGCCGATTGACGTAGCTTTCAATTCTCAAGTCTCTTTCTGGCTGGCAGACTACCCAAACCAAAAAAAGACCTCAATCAATTTTAAATTAAGCAGCCCATTCAATGGACATTGTCTTTGATAGATAAGCTTGTTACAGCCTGAGAAAAGACTAAAGGAAATACTTTAAAAGAATCTCTTCAAAGCAATCGTTGCCCTACAGTTTCCTTTAGAGTGGTAGAAAGTAACGAAAAAACATCTTTGAAAAACTTGGCAGGCTCTGCGTGATCGAGAGCATGAATGATGCATAAAGTCTGTTTTGCCCAGATCGATACTGAATGTCATTAGCACACACACACACACACACACACACACACACACACACACACACACACGCCTGGCAAACACACCGTCTTTAGCGAGGACACGGTAGCCTTTGACTGTCGCACTTCTGTGTGTGGGCGTACCAGAGGGCCTCTTATGGGCTGCCATCAAAATATGCCTGTTTAGTTGGATTGGACGGGGAAACCAGCGATATCTGATGCGACATTAAGGTGAGATGAACGAGCGAGTGGTGCCGTTGACCGACTACATCCCATCAGCGTCAACGCTGACCTTTGAACAGAGCCATCCGCTCCTTCATTGAGCGCCATGTCATTGCTCCAGGAGGATAACTCGCCCTCCGCCACCCCTTCCGTATGCCAGGATTACCTCTTCCTGTTCCTGCATTCCCATCCACCCAAGTGACCATCCTTCAGTTGGACATTCTTGTCTCCAGGTGAATAGTCTCAACGAGACAAGAGGGGTCTGGTTAAAGGGTTAAATGTATCCTCGTATGCAGGGGTTACCCATGGGGTCGTGTCGATGAATTGTATACACAGGCTGCAGACAGTCCCGAGAATCCCGACTGTAGGTCTAAACTCGGTGACTCCGGTTGTTTTAGAATGTCTGTTGAATAGATGTGCTCCATAGAGCCTGCACAGGCCCCCCTTCCCCCCACCCCTCTTTTTTTTTGTGGGAGTTACATTCCACACATAAAATATGCAACCCAAAAAGCTTCTGGGCCCCTTAAGAAATAAAGAGGCCAGTCAGTTACTGTGGCAACGGTGAACAACAACCCCACACAACATCCCATTGGACAGCACGCCGCAGGAGGCCTCAGCACAGGTGCAACTGTCTCTCAAAACCTATAGAAGAAGAGATACAAATAGGTTTTAAACATCAAGGATTTCTTTTTTCTACAAGTTTACCTGTGCGATGTCCTCACTTGAGGACTGCTTGTTCCGTCAGGGACTGTCCTCGTCTGACCACCTTTGCTTGGGAATGAAATACATCTTTAGGCGACTTCCTCAAGGTTGACGGGTAAAAAGAGGCTCGGATGCTAAACGCGGCAAGAGTCTCTGATGCGATAATAAGAGGAGATAATTCCCCGACGGAAGCGTGTGAACGGCGAAGGGCTACGGAGAGGGTGGAGGCGCGGACGTGTGAGGAGGCGTTAGCGGTGCGGAGCGCGGGTCCGGCGGCCACCAAGCACTTGATTAGCCTAATTAAAAGACCCTTGGCAGGACCCTCTCGGAACAGAGGGGACCACGGCCACGTGCCAAGACCGCACTCACCTCCCCTCTCTCAGACAGACAGACAGACAGACAGACAGACATGCAGACAGGCAGACAGGCAGATAGACAGGCAGAGGGCCATTAGCCAGAGCAACACACAGAAGAGAAGAAAAGAAAGTTCTGAGGGAAATTCTGGGCAAATCCTCAAGACATTCTGCCCTGTGATCCAGCAAAAATAAAGCAAGAAACTGCCTTCGAAGCGCGGCGGCGGCGGCGGCGGCGGCTCAAAGTCAAAAATGTATCTGCCGTGCCTGACTACTAGATCTCCTGTTTGCTCTCAAGAGTGGAGAAACTGCATTCAGAGTTCCCTTGACAGAGAACTCCGAGTGCTAAAGTGAGTCATGTTTGGCAGCTCCTGGAAAGAAAACCAGTCTTTTGGAGCACTACTGTAAGTATGAATCAACTTATGTATGCAGAAGGACTGCCAGGGCCTAATGTGTTGCACATTGCTGGAGCATGCAAACACATATGTACTGTTTCCTAGCACGCACACACACACACACACACACACACAGGCACGCACGGCTCTGAATGTTTGTGTAAGTATTTTCCCCAAAATAGACACGCCAGGGTTGCTACAACACAAGGGTATAATCTACAAAACAACCTGAGAGCTGGACGTCATCTGTGTTTTCCAGAATTCTAAAGGTTTTAGTATTGCAAATAGTAACGAGTCAAGAATTCCGACTTTGGGTGGCTGTTTGGGGCATTATGGGAAAGGGTTCTGACAAGGATTTGCCCTTTTTTATGGAATGTTCAGACGTCTCCAGATGTTGCGCCTTTAATCTTACTCAAATATCAGGGGACTCGATAAACAGGCAGATAAAAATCTTTTATGTGAAACTATTTATTTGCTTGTGGGTGGAAATTGATCCAATCGGGAACGTCGCCCAAATGTTGGAATTTTAAAGTGGTGATCAGGCATTCATGTGGTGAGGACGCTCATTCTCTGCTGCGGAGTGGACAGTAGAGGACAAACAGGTCACAGGATGGACAACAGAGGGGGACGGCAGGGTGTGTGGAGCTCCTGGGGCAGCGTCACTCAGAAGATCAGAGTTCAGCTCTGTCTCCAGAACAACAGAAGAAGACATTAAAGACAAAAAAAAATGGCACATAGAGAGACAGGACAGCTAGTTTCTAATGCTCCTCATGTACTCTCCTCTCCATCCTCCTCTCTGTCCTCCTGTCTGTCCTCCTGTCTGTCCTCTCCATCCTCCTGTCTGTCCTCCTGTCTGCCCTCCTCTCCATCCTCCTGTCTGTCCTCCTCTCCATCCCCCTGTCTGTCCTCCTGTCTGTCCTCCTCTCCATCCTCCTGTCTGTCCTCCTCTCCATCCTCCTGTCTGTCCTCCTGTCTGTCCTCCTCTCCATCCTCCTGTCCATCCTCCTGTCTGTCCTGCTCTCCTGTCCGTCCTCCTGTCTGTCCTGCTGTCTGTCCTCCTCTCCATCCTCCTCTCCATCCTCCTGTGTGTCCTCCTGTCTGTCCTCTCAATCCTCCTGTCTGTCCTCCTGTCTGTCCTGCTGTCCTGTCTCCATCCTCCTGTCTGTCCTCCTGTCTGTCCTCCTGTTCTCTCCTGTCTCCATCCTCCTG
This sequence comes from Takifugu flavidus, assembly GCF_003711565.1. Lineage (NCBI taxonomy): Eukaryota > Metazoa > Chordata > Actinopteri > Tetraodontiformes > Tetraodontidae > Takifugu > Takifugu flavidus. Next base: position 16,857,039 of record NC_079524.1, read on the forward strand.
TCTGTCCTGCTCTCCTGTCTCCATCCTCCTGTCTGTCCTCCTGTCTGTCCTCTTCTCCATCCTCCAGTCTGTCCTCCTGTCTGTCTTTCTCTCCTGTGTCCATTCTCCTCCCCATCCTAAAACCCTTAGAAACGACCAAAGCTCCACAATTAGGCCTCATTAATTCCATCCATTGATCACACTATAAAAAATCACATTTGGTAAAACTTGCGTCCATAATTGCAGGTCAGACTCTGAGCAGGTCTTTGTGTCCCACTGGCAGCCTTCCAGACCACCTTCTTATTGTGGTGGATCCCAAACCCTTGGCTGGGAAAAACTGAATGAAGGAAAAAAGACCCTACAGAGACGGAACTGGGAAGAACAGCATGAAGACAAACAACACAGTTAAGTCCCCGGAACAACAAATAAACAAACACCTTCCCTTCTCCAACGGCCCGACCGTGCAGGGTGGGAGTAAACCTGTCAGCGATTGTTAACACATTAGTCCAGGCTTCCTCTAGGCCGTTTACCGGGAGACTGAAGGAGGCTCGGCACCAAAGATTTATGACTCCTGGGGAAGAAAAGGAAGTGTGTTATTGATAAGTTGCAAAGAGAACGCGAGCGCATCCACTGCAGTAATTAGAGGATGACCCTGCAGCCCATTGATCGGAGGGCGCTGCAGACACACCAACGTCTTGTCCAGCCACATCCTGACCCCAGTGGAGCTCACCTTTAGCCTAGCATAGAGGTGCCGTTGGCGTTCTGTGGGTAATAGCATAGCAAGAGCATCTTAGCATCGTTGTTTCACATCCTGGCAATAAAGGAGTTACCGGTGAGTGCATTTGCGTGTGTGCTAGCATGCTGCCAGTGTGTATACACGTGGGAGGTGGGGAGGGGGAGTTCCACTTTTGTGGAAACCTAGTATTATCGTAGCATTCTCCGGTGTTTCCAGTGACCACAGGCTTGGAGGGCAGCCCAGTCCTTCTAGACACTGCTTCGCAATGGGACCCGCCATTGTTTGGCTTGGCTGCGTGTTCCTAAAAAGAGGAGGGGCGAGTGGAAGCGCCGCAGATGTCTGGAGATGAACAGCGACGGAGCAGCAGAGCTACAGTCGTCTTGCTTCCCGCCTCTCCAGCATTCACAGAACTTATGGGGCTAAAAACAGAGCTCAGTTCAAATTCTCTTTCAGTCATTTTGTCTCAAAACAAGGTCTTAGCTTATTTATAGAATAAGTCTCAGCTCATGTGTGTCGACGAGGTGGAGGCCAAGTCAACACCTTAGACCTGCTGCTTCCTGGACAAATCCCGATCCGCTTTATGGCAGAGAGCAGCATCACTTCCATGAAAGGATGTACATGGTCTGCCTTAAGTTAGCTTGTATGCTAACGTCCGCTTGATGGCAGAACCTGTGGTTTCCTACTAGAACATTGTCCATTGGGCTTTCCTTCTCTACATCACGCATGTCCCCCGTCCACCTCCGTGTATTCCAGTTTTAATGATGCAATTTCTGTGTTAAGAGGGGAAGAGCTTGCAGTACTCTGCCTAGACCATAGGGGGTACCGGTCCAAGTAAAAGGTGGAATGTTCAGCGTGTGTATTTCACCTTAAATAACAGCAAAGAGCTTCTGGGAGACACAAACCCACGTCAGTCCTTTTGTTCCCAAGAGTCAACATTTTAATAGTGCGGAGCTCCGATGCGTAGCCAGGAGCTGCTCTGGAAATCGGAGTCCTTCCACCTCATTAATAGTAGATGAACTCCGTCCAGAACTGGAGGTCCTGAATAACCCTCGCCAGAGTTGTTGTCATTCAAATTTATTCTGACCGAGCGTATACCTGTTTCAGGAGTTGGCTTCTAGCCTCATGCTAGCACCGCAGCAGCCAGCCACAGGGTGGGACACGCCTTCTGAAGCAGCGGAGATCGCAGCAGCCCTCTCTAGTAGCACTAACTAGAGTGAACTAGTCTTGATAAACACCAACCCCCACACTCTGAGCTCCCATCAGGTCCGCTCTACCCTCCTCCTCCGCCCAGGTGAGTGTTGCCTAAGCTGCTGCAGCAGTGGAATTACACAGGCAAGATGAAGAAAGTGCACAATTATCTTCAATATCTGTCAGACACATGACAGTTAGAGCCTCCGCCCCTTCACACACACACTCATACACTCATACATACACACTATCCTTCCCACCCATCAACACACACAAGTCAAAAGAAAGTACAAAGAATGGGGGTGTGCTGCTCTTTTGATTATTCAGAGACACAGAAATTCTCTCTCTCTCTCTCGATCTGCACCCCCCCCCCCCCCACACACACACACACACAAACTCACACACGCACACACACACCCCTCCTTTCTCTCAACTTTCTGCTCATTACCCACCATATTTGCATACAGGCTGCCAACGAGCTCACATTGATGGGGAGGCAACTAAAATAAAAGGATTAGAACAATTCTAATCTCGTGTGTGCGCACGTGTGTGTGTGTGAGAGAGAGAGAGACAAAAAACAGAGGAAAATTTAATCTATCTAGCTAGCTAGCTAGCTAGTTAGCTAGCTAAATGGTTTCTGATACCTGGATCGTCACAGGGAAAAGTGCTTCCGAAGATTCCCTGCTGGAACTCCAAGTGTACTAAGTTCTAATATCATCCCAGTTTTCATGTGTCCACGGGGCTGTTTCCTCCCAGAGCGGCCGGCTCTCCTCCTCTGGGCTGGGATGCATGACTGACATGAGCTGAAGCATGCAGACAAGGACTAATATAGGTGGACCCTATCTGCAGGGCTGTGAGGAGCAGCCGTATCGGCACCTTAGCCTGGGTTAGACCTGCAAGGAAGCATCCTTCAGGTCAAGGAAGGTCGCTGGAAGACCTCCATGTGACAGAGAATGGATTATGTCTCCTTCCGATAACCGCGTCAGCTCCAAGGACCTCCTCAGGGTCTGTGCAGGTAAGACCGGCTATCTGGACTTAGCGACGTGTTCACGCGGCGATCCAGGATTGGCTGGGCTTCAGCTGCCAGAACAGATGGGAATGGGAATGGAGGAAGTGGAAACCAATCAGCTGAAGCACAACAAAGTGTGTTAATGTTAACCTTTGAAGGACTAGCAGTTGGGAGAGGAGGGTGAATGGGGATGTGTGATAATAGCGCGCACTTGATCACACCATTACCTCGAATTAGACATAATTAGCCACGGTAAACTGGGCACGAAACACGCCTATGATGTCGGGCCCAGAAGGCATGCTGCGGTACCTTTTACAGCCCGGTGGCGGATTTTTGGGCAAACACAAGCGCCGCTCGCAAACCCAGCGAGGAAGCGATAAAAAGAGTGGGCCCTGTTGGCTGCTAGCAAACTGGGAGTAATTATCAAAGAGAGCTTATAATCAAACAAGCGGATCGCAAACATGGACGATAAAACCCCTTTGGCTTACATCCAGGAGTTGTTTTATCCAATTAAGTAAATGGCTGTTATGTGGAGGATTGAAGTAGCGCTGGGGGGGGTGAAGCTATAAACAATCATACATACATCCGAGAGGATATTTGTCAAGGTTTTCTTTTTCATGTTTCCCCCAATGGTATAAATTAGCTCGGAATAAAAAAGAAATACAGTGATAATAAAATCTCGCTTAGAAGAGTCATCGATGGAAACGCGGCCGACGCGCGGCTGGGAGCTTTCTGCTTCCCCGATTATCCTCCCCTCTTTTGGAAGGAGCGCGTTGTTGACTTTATTGTGAAGGCTTTTGTCTCGCGCGACGTAGCGCTGCGTCTGGACGAGGAGCCGTTAAAAAGATGAGTCGGAATAGCCTAAAGAGTACAGGCTCGACACAGTCTTTGAATGGCTGTGATTTACGGTGGCGCCAAATCACCACCAACCATAAAAGTGCTGAATAATGAGAGGTAAAGCAGCTCTCTGGTGGAGAGAGAAGCCGGCTTGATGTCCCACAAACCCCTTGTCGTGCCCGTTAAAGATCAGTATTTAAACAGTGAGTACGACAGCTCTGGCGTTAAAGGGCTCTTGCCTCACTTACCTCTGCTTGGGAGTTAACTGGGAGCAGGATTGTTAAGTGGTGATGAAATCCAGATACAACTCTGTGTGTGTGTGTGTGTGTGTGTGTGTGTGTGTGCGTCCACCATGGCAGGGAGGAATGTACCACGCAGGGTAAAAAGAGGAGGGATGCCGAAGCGGTGGCCTTGAGGAGCACCTGCGTATTGAACATCACATTCCACATCGTGTCGACGCCTCGTCGGCTTCCCCTCCCGTGAGTGACAAGCTGTGCACTGTGGGCCGTTGCCGTGCACTTGTTAACCCCGCCGCTCCGCTATGTTAAGAGCTAGGCAAACAGCAATTTCAGCTACCGCGAGCAAGGGCGAGATATTCGCGGAGCAGTTTCGGCAGGAAAACATGTGGTTAACAGACTGACGTGACGCCGGGATCAGGGAGGCTGAACAATAGAGGAGCGTGTTTGAGTGAGACGCCGGTAGTTTGGGACATAATCTGGGCTGAATAATCCCTGCTAGCTCATTTGCTCTGTGCCTACAGCAGCTTTATGACCATGTCTGGGGGGGGGGGGGCACTGCTGTAGGGTGAAATAGGCCTCGTGGGTCAAATCAGAGGTTTCCTCCTCCAGCCCATCAGACAGACAATGCAAATATCTGCCCCTTAACCCCAGGGGTTATTTAAAGCGGGCTGACCCACAAGCAGGGATCTGCCCCAGCCAGCCGCACCCTCACCCTGACTTTACCTCACTGGTTCCTTTCGTAGCTCAGAAATTCCAAGAAAAATATTAACGACGTCATTAGGATGATGTATGTGGAAGTTGTGCGTCGCCTCTCACCCAAGTTCACAGACAAACACGCGTTTAAAGGCTATTTTTAGACTCGGGTCAAAGGTTACCACTGGAATGTCCCAAAATCCCCCAAATCAGCTGTTTTAACAGTGTTAAAATGTAATAAAAATCAGCCGGGACACTGAAAGAGTCTAATGAAAAGCATGTTCATAAATAAATCGAACCGTACGTATATATTTAGGTATCACGACGACCGAGCCGAGCCGTCAAAACAGATGTACTCTCCAAGGATCAGGAGAGCAGTGAGACGAGAACACAGCGTACAGTTCATAGCATCCATACAGCTCTGTGTGTCTGTGCACGCCCGTGTGTCACCCCGGCATAAACGTGTGCGCTTGCGTGTGCGAGAAGCTCACAATGACTCCTCACACCTTCACCACGCAGCTCCTCCGGTAATAAATTCCCATATTATTTCCAGCCTCTGAACTCTGGAATGTGGCAGTTTAACTCTTTCTGCACAAGCGGGCTGTGTGTGCACGTACAGCGCACGTCCGACATGAGCAGACACATACGAGGTTGCTCAATTGTGCGGCGGCCTGTATCCCCGCGGGGCCTGGGGAGGCAAACCGAGCACCGCGGATGGCGTTTCCTGTAAACACCCCGGTGTTATAGCCACACGCTAGATCCCTGCAGGAGCTTCTTCCAGCCCCGATCCGGGGTTTCCCCGCTCACCCCTGTCATTTCGCTGCCACGCGAGAGCCACAGGATGCGATTTTGGTGGAGGCCGAGGAAGCCGTGGTGGAGCAGGGAGGAAGGATTAAGTGGCAACAACCACAGCTGAGCGCGGTGACTTGGAGGCTGTGGAGCAAACAAGTTCCACAACAACAGAATTAGCCTCTAAAACGCTGCTGATTCAATCCTGCTGCTATTTAACACAATCCACCTTTGTGTTGTGTCACCACGGCGACAGTTGTGCTTCCACCCAGACGAGCGCGGAGGTTCTCCTGCTGCGTTGGTCTGGGTGGGGTGGCGCTGCAACGGGTGTGTTGTTGCAGTTTTGGTGACATATTTCTGGAAAACCTGCACGTTGGCCCAGTCAGACCAGATCCAGACATGCAGAGGACACACAGAACAGGGCTATTATTACGGATTGGGGGGGCAGGAGTGCAGCAAAAAGACCTTTCGGTATAAACATGCCCCTTTCGGGGGCGAGAATGTGCAAGTGGAGCAGCAAATGAGCCTAAATTCCAAGGAGGAGGTTTAAGGAAGGGGCAAAACTTAAGGATCCCATTATAATTAAGGCTGTTTTCAGTTACGTCAGTATTTAGTTCAAAAAGAGAGAAATAACTTGAGCAGGTCTGTGTGTCAGAGAGACACACGACCCCCTTTCTGAACCCCTGAAGCACAGACAAGTCATATAATCAAACACACACACACACACACACAGGGAGAAGAAGGTTTTGAAAAAAGAAGGAATTATGAGAGGAGTTTCTCTGTAGCTCTGTACTCGGGAGATATTATCACACAACGCTCGGACAGAAGGTCAACAGGACTTTGTGTAATTTCATTACCTGCTCTCATCGTGCACGTTTACACGCACGTTTCAGTGTCTTCAGGAGGCGTGCGAGCCTCTCCGTGCAGACTGGCCTAAGCTGTGTGTCCCTGTGCTCCGGCGTGTGTGTCGGAAACCTCATTCTTGCTTGAAATTTTCCGAATCAGCCACCAGCAGCCTGAGGACAGGAGCCGGGAAGATGGCGGTGGCCCCCGAGCAGCAGAGAGAGTCACGCTATGATTTAGCCCTCACAGCCGGTGAGGCGTCCGCAGCCAATCTGCGGGCCGGTGGCGGCGAGCATGAGGGCCGCCACCGCCGCTCCCACTCCCCCACGTTAAGCCTGCAAATGTGTCTTTTGGCTTCAAAGCTAGTGTGACTATCGAGGCTCGAGCTCCGGGGGCGAGTAAATCTCCCGTCCTCCTAATGTGATCGCGCAAACGCGTTTCTAAAAACGACTCGTAAATAAACAGTCAAATGACCAAATGTCCAGTTGGGTTTCCTGGTATTGGTACTATCCCAAAGCTGGAATGGAAGCCACGTGTCCCTGCAGCAGGTTGAGCTGTGAGAGGACACGAATGTCCGGGAGCCCTGGGATCCAGAAGCCGAGGAGAGAGAGACGTGACACCACCGCCAACGGTGCGTCCATCCAGTGGCCTCTCCTGCCCCTCTTAAAGTCTGGGACGAGCGGTCCGGGGTGTGTAGCTGCTGCTGGGGGGTCTGGAGTTCACAGCTGATGAGAGATGTGTGGGTCAGAACATCTTTAATGACCAGGTGAACATAAACATGCTAGTTGTTCTGTAGTTCTCTCACTTCCTGGACCTCAAACACATGACTTCAGTCAATGCTCGTCAAGTGCAGCGCTCTGTGTGTGTGTGTGTGTGTGTGTGTGTGTGTGTGTGTGTGTGTCCCTCTTGCTTGAGGCTCAATGCCTAATGAAGACGGAGAGCAACGTGATGGTTGACGTCCAGATGATGTTCTGTAAAACAATGGTCTGTTCATGACAGCAGGCGATTTCAATTATTCATGACAGAAATCTTATTTCCGAATTAGGTTTGTTTTTCACGGAGACGCGGCGTGCTGGTGAAAACAAGCGAGGCTAATATAGGATTATAAAAGTCTCTGAATATTTAGCTCAAGATTGACTCAATCTATCAAGTGTTAAAGCCCACAAGACAAGCGTTTAACTGAGGACTAAACTAGTCCCTGACTCGCCCAAAGTGTGCTGGAGAAATGTGAATTTTGTTCCATAAAACGTCACACACACACACACACCACACACACACACACCTCCCACTCCAATAATGCCACACCAAACAGGTGCAAGGTCAACCCACTGTGCCAATAATAGCTGCTCCTCATCATTCTCAGAAATAGTTCCTTCAGAGTCACTAAATGTAGGAGGCTGTTGGGCCGCTTGTGATGTAGAGGAGACCTGTCGGTCCAGACCCCGGACCACAGACCCCCGGACCACAGACCTCCGGACCACAGACCCCCGGACCACAGACCACTGTGGAACACACACCCTGAACCTCAGCCTTTCTTCTCCATCTGACACATGGAAAACTGCTAAAACACCCGCAGCACATTGTTGATTTCTTCTTCTTTAAAGTTTTTTTTTAAATTTTGTTTTGAAATAGGCCTGAGAGGAAGCTCATAGACCTCTTAAGGTGATTCAATGCACCACAGCGGTGGTGGACCTGGTCACAGTGTCCGAACGGCTCATTGCTATTCCCACTGTGGCAGCAGCTCCTGAGAGTTGAGCATCACCCAGCACACCAGCAGGACACACAACACCTCTACTGCCTTGATTTCAGCATTATTATTATTATTATTATTATTATTAGTAGTAGTAGTAGTAGTAGTAGTAGTAGTAGTATTGTGATTAATAAGATGTATGTAATAGCAGGGTTAGAGTCAGAGTCAGGCCTTTAGTTGTAACGTTAGTGTCAGGGGAAGGACCTGCGAGTCCTCACAAAGATAGAAGTCCGAGGTGTGTGTTTTTAGCGAGGGTCGTCAGGAAGGTGGAGGGCATTTCCTGCAAGGCCTCTGCCTTTTCTGAACCGCCTCGAGGCGTCCAACCGTCTAATTTTCAGCGCACAAATCGGCCACATTGCAGGTTGTATCTGCACACGTGGCGGCTTGGTTTCCGCGCGCACCCTGCAACCACACACACACACGCACGCACACAACAGAAGACTGCAATCAGACATCACCACAGGATCCAGATCTAATGATCGCCATGGAGTGTGCTAATTAACACTGACTAGAGCTCATAAGCGTGCACTCTCCCCCAACAAATCCATGCGCGCACACGTCACGGAGAAAAGAAACTCTGCCCATCTAATGGAAAGAAATGCTGTTGGCTGCAGATATATGAGCTGCACACTGAGAATACATGCTCCTTTATTAAGGGTGTAAACAGCACCGTGCGACACCAGACTTTGAGGGAACGCTGTCCTTATTCACTGTGCCCTTCAGCTGTTTTCGCTCCGCGCCGCAGTAAACAGCGTCATTATTTATATCAGCACTGCCGATGAGGGTGTGTACATAAGCCGGGAACACTTGCTGTTAGTGGCACTCAAATGCGAACACACACTCGCAGCACAACCGCTGGTCTCCTTTGAGATGTCAGCGATCTGCTCACAGTTTGGTGGAGCCATTGTTCCGAAGGGCTCGTATTCTTTACCGGGGAGGGTGTTGGGGGCTTTGTTGTTGTAAACAGCATGAATTTTTAATCCAGCCCGAGATTCCAGGCTGGTAATGAATTTGTCTCAGCAGCCAGTTTCTCTGGGGATGGAGGCCCCTGACTGCTGTTGCTAAGTTTCAGCAACGCTCCTTTCACACTCAAACTATTGACAACACACACACACACACGTCACATATGTGTGTGTGTGTGCGGTGCAAGCGTTGCAGAAAGACAGCAAGCCTTTCCATTAACTCGCCCTCTTTCTATTAACTCTCTTCCTTTATTTAAATGATTTTAAGAGTGGCTCTGTGTTTGCCCTTTTCCAGCTTGGTCCTTTTTTTTCTCCCCGCTGGATCCATATCTTTGATCCTGCAGCCAGAGACTGTCACTCATTTTATCAGTTTAAAGCTTACTTCTTCAATAATGTCAATTCCGAGCCTCGGACATTGACCCGGAGGAGCTCCCCCCACCCAGGCCCCCAGTAAACCACCCAGAGCTGACCCCAGAGGGGGCAGTAGCGGCATGCTATGGGATTGTGTGCTGCCACACGGTCAAGACAGATTTTTTATCGATGCCTCTTTCTGACCAGATGGGCCGACGCTCTGCTGGAAGAAACAGCCCGACCCTCTGGAAACAGCTCTGAAGAGCGGCTTAAATGAAACAGAGCCACGTATCCGGAACGTCGGGGCTTAAATCAAAATCTCGGCTTTTTCAGTAAAATAAACAGGGCCCAGTTTTCCTCGTCCTCCTCCTTTTTTCTGTGCCCTCCCAAAGTGATTAAATTGCTGATTGATTTTTGGATCTCAGCTCAATTCTTTGCCCCCCACTCTCCATCTCTCGCCATTGATCCTCACAAGGCTGCTGACTCCAGAGTCAGAGGACCATCCTCTCTGGCCCCCGGAAATGAACTTGTTAGATGGGCTGTACGATTTATTGCTCATGAGGCCAGGGTGTCTCTGTATGGATGTCTTTGGGAATTCTAGAGAGCGTGTGTGTGTGTGTGTGTGTTGTGTGTGTGTGTGTGACAGAGAGAGATAGAGAGAGAAAGAGAGAGACATAGACAAAAAAAGAGTGCCAACGATGCGTTCGCTGAACGTTGGAATTTATTGCATTTACTGCATTTCTGAGGATCAGTGTGTGTGTGTGTGTGTGTGTGTGTGTGTGTGTGCGTGTACGTACATCATTTATATTTGGCTGTAAATGAGGCCACACAAGCTGCAGATTTGACTTCACCCGCTGATTTCGTGCTTCTTTTCTTTGATCTTTTGATGAATGTCGCCGGTCCAGAAATCCGAGGTGCGTTCGGCTGTTGCTGCGAGCTGTTTCCGAGGGGTTGTGAGATTCTTGAGGTCCCGTCTGGGCGTGCATCCCTTCTCCATACGCTCCGTCGGCCTGCGCGCGACATGCGACACTCTCCTGCAGCCTCCTCTGACATATTGATTAAAGGCCGTTTGAAAGCCCTGTTTTCCCACCGTTATTTACTCCAGTCGTAAATCTTTACAATGTCGTAAAAGACTGTTTTACACACTTGGATTATACAATCTCCCGCATGTGTCTGACAGCGGTGGCGTGCAGCGGTGGCGTGCAGCGGTGGTGAAACTTTGTTACCTGGGACAGTGAGAACGCTCATCTGAGCTGCTTTGGCCCAAACAAGCGGACCCTGAACCGGGTCACTTAAGAGTGCAGGCAGAGTAACCGGTGAAGGTGAGAGTGGAAGTGACATCGAGCATTTTGGGAGGAAAACAACATCAAATGAAAGCAGTCTTGGGGTTTTGCTTTTGACTTTGCTGTTTGAGCCCAATAAGAGCAGCAGGCGGAGCGCGGAGTCATCCTTATTTTCTCCCCAAACAATTTAAAAAGCTCATTTTTCTTGTGGATGACCACAGATATGATCCTCAGACCGTACGATAATATCCGCCTGCACCTCCTCACCACTGTCTTCGGCAGATTCAACGTCCATTATTTGTTTTTGTGGGGAGGAAACATCCCAAAGTGGATGGATTTCCATTTTCACTCTCATTTTCTTCTTCTTTATACCTTTTAATGGCGCTTGAGCGCTTGTTTGGGGCAACGCCGCTCAGTACGGGCGTCTATTGCAACTGTGGGATGCCATTAGATTGTTGATTAGAGAAAGATAAGACTATATTTAAAGGTCTGTAGCCGCCCATTTAGTAACTACTTTTATTGGTTTATGCGACGACCCGGAATAGCGTCGGTATCTGATATAAATTTCAAAACACCATTTTTGTCTGAAAGTCACTGACCAGATGATGCTAGCACCCACCCGCCCCTTTAAAAACAGCCCCAAACACCTCCGACAGTGGAACTGTGGTAGAACATGTGCTACAGGTAGTGGAGACATCGTGCTGGAGGTTTACATCCTGAGGATAAATCACCCCGCTTGCATACGGCTGAGGTCTTTATTTCATTAGACAACATGTGCTTTGCTTGTTCCGAGCAGCTTTCCCAACCCCAGGATCCGACCCTGCCTCCGTGCTCGGCTGCTACTTTCCACATGGCCAAGTCGCACCAGAGGTAATAAGCACTTAATTTAGGAGCGGGGAGGCGGGACTAGCTTGGCAATTATTGGCGGTGATGCCGAGAAGACTTCAAAAAGCCACCGGGCCCGTAATTTCTGTCTCTCGACGGACCGAGAGGGAGGAAGACGAGGAGAGTAAGTGTGTGTGTGTGTGTGTGGGGGGGGGGGGGGTCTGTCTTCCTCTGGGTGTTTAATACTGCTCGGCTGTGGACTTTGGAGTGTTGTTCTTTGAAGTCTGTAACATGATCATCAAGGATCCTTTCCCAAATTCCCTGCAGTAGTTTTGCCCCCACCCCCCCACCCCCCCACCTCACAAACTGGTCCAGATTGAACTTGGCTGTCCAAATCATCAGCCGGCGGTAGCACACGCGGGAGGCCCGTGCTGAAAGTGTACACTTGGAAAAAAGAAAAAGATCATTTGAAATAAACAGTAAATAATTCAGAAGCGCGGTTAAATAAATAATAGCGTGATATCTATTTCTTTGGTGGCGCTATTGCCTGTCTTGATTTATTAATGAGCTTAATAGACACTGTTTTTTGCCATGAAGATCAGTCTTGTGAACCAAGTCCTTGTGGGAAAGAGAAAGTTTGGCTTTCATTTCTTTATATGTCTTCTTTCGGGGTGGGGGTGGGGGGGTTCTGTGAAGTGGCAAGGCGCACGGCACAGTCTAGACATTTTATTTTGTTGGGGTGGGGGTAACTTTGGAGGTCACCGGAGTGACATGAGCCAGCTGTGGAATCCTGGTCATAGCTCCCATTCCTCCCCCTCCTTCACATCACAAGCAGACGTGTTCCCGTTGCCAGGTCTCCTGTAATAACCATGAGATGCTCCAAAAATACCCCCCCTTTCCCCCCCCCAGCCTGGCCAGAGGATGTTATCCACCCTTCTCCAGAGAGCTAGAATGTCTCTCTCCATATCTGGCAGCCATAACCTCATATTAAGTGAGGGCATCTGTGAAATATTTGAGTTGTAAAAGAACCCAGAAAGTCCTCCGAATATATTGTGCGAAGGCTCAAACGTCGAGCTTTTCTTCAGGTCGTCTCCAACTTCAGGTCTTCCTGCTGGAGACACCCGGCTATGACTCACGTTGGCCCGAGAACATCTGGATTCATCCATCCCACCACACGGTGTCCCTTCAGCAGTTGTTAACTGCGGCTGGATGCCTTTTATCCCCCAAATTACAGCTGCTCCGGCGAAATCCTCAACATTTACATGTCATTAACAAATGTGCTTTTTAAATTACCCACATTAGCACCTAGATTCAAACACCCTTCCCTTTCACCAGTTAATAAAGGTGGAGGTAGTGGGTGGGCTCCCGGGCTGTTTTAAGTGTTGACACCTTTTATAATGTTGACAAATGCGAGCTTCTGTGGCCAATCAACAGCTTGCTAATATACGGCCCCATCGTTTTGGGCCCCTCGGTGGTGCGGAATGGAGCCGAGAGCGTTTCAGCAGAGAGGTGGAGGAGAGCACGACGCGGTCCCGAAACACAGCCGCTGCAGCCAGAGGCCGTAAATCTGAGAGTATGAGAGTTTCAGCACTCGCTCCCAATGACCAGGCGCCGGCCACGGTGACAAGTCTGCTGGAAATACTCACCCCGTCTTCCAATGAACAACTTAACCTGCACGTTGGTGCACGCAGATTCGTGCAGTTTCAGACCTGCTCCATGTGCACATGCGTTCCTTCGGCTGCCTTTACGGGCACCGTTTCACCGTTTACCGGGCCCCAAAATGCTTAAAGTCCCATTTTAAGACGACAGTTCTATATGTTTGAAATGTACCTAACTGAGATGGGAAAGAGGAAAGAAAAAATATTTATTCTGATAATCAGAAAATTATGGAAGATGATTAGAGCCAGATGTGAACAATAGTTGCTCTGTGTTTTCCCTCAGAATTCTCACTAAAGTCAAGGGTTGTTTTTTTTTTTTTTTTTTTTGTAAGTGCTTTTGAGAGTTCTGTAAAAATGATTGGGGTTTATTTTTTTTCCTACTTGGACCACTAGAAAATGTTCCATGTCTTTGTAAGTCAGACAGTTTTCCCCAGGTAGACTTAAAATCTTCCACAGTAAGCAAGAGGAGTGCTGGAGTGCACGTTTACCTGCTCATCCACAGCCGTCTACAGCTCATTTAACAGAAGCCCTTTCTCTACCCCGCATGCAAATGTCTTTCACTTTAAACACTGAAAATACACTCAATATTTACAATTTTAAAACTTTTAGGAAGAGAAATCAGGTGGCTAGCGTTTACTTTTAGCTAAGTAAGTTAGCATTTGCAAACAAAGTCTTTCCTCTTGCTCGACTTTTGGCTGTTTTTGTGATAGATCGCAGTGAAGGAGAGGACAAGAAAACACGACCAGCTCTGCCCCCTCTGGCCTGGAGCTGTTATGGGGAAAGGATGCCCCTGGCCTCCCATTTCCCTGTTCCACGGGAGGCCCATCTCCACGCAGCCATTGACCCATCGGTCCCACATGGCTAACTGGGCTCCTGTGTATTCCCCACAGAAGAGAGCACTAAAGGGGGAAAGAAAAGGGGGGGGGAGACATCTGGGAACCATCAAGGCAAAAGAGCTTTAGATCCTGCGATTCCAGTCTCCTGACCCCTCTCCTCTCCTCACCCTCTCCCCCCCCAGCCTTGCCTCTACTCAACCCCACCACCACCTTTCCTCTCCACCCCCCTCTTCCTCTCCTCCCCTTGTCCCGCCTGAACATCATTTCCATGTCTCTTCTGCAGAGGGCCTAATCCAAACAGATTGTCTAACTGTTTCAAAAACATACTCCCATTCTCAGCCCCCACCTCCTTGTCCTGCCATCATCCGCGGGAACAGACGCTCTCTTTCATAGTGGAGGAGGTGCTGGTGTCAGACGGGCCAGGCGCTGCAGGTTAGGGTTAGCAACCATTCCGGGAGCAGCTTTAGCACAGCCACATGCGACACTGCGCATGCATCCGACTCGCGTTACCATATGGAAAAGTGAAATAATGATATGCTGCGGCCATTCTACCAAAGCACGGCCACGCCCACATACTGCAGCCAACCAGCAGGGGCTAAAATGGCGCCTCAGCCTCACTTACTAGCGAGCTTTTATCCACATTCAGCTCTTTTCTGTCCCACTCCTGCACCTCCCTCCCTGGTCTGCATAGGAATGGCCACAGCTGGTCACACACTGAAAGCCCATTATCTCGGGCATATTGTCCAGCCCTGCCACCGTATTCTGCAGCCTGGGCAAAGGAAAGCCTTTTGGTGTAGAGCTCCAGCAGGGGTCTTGGTGGCTGGGAGGTGTCCCTGGAGACCACCGGGCCTCCCACTGGGCAGCCTGCCTACATCAGAAGACCCCCCCCTGCCACTGCCTGCTGAACCCCTGCATACTGTGTTTTGTTTAGAAGGAAGCTCTGTCCTTATTTACCATAATTGAATTAAAGTGATTAACATGGTTCTAGTGTTCCTCACATCTGTGTTCTTTCTGCCCCCCCCCCTCCCCATCACCCCTCTGTGAGTCGTAGAGTCTTGGGGGACAGGGAGGAGGGGGTTGCAGCTCCGTGGTAGATGTTTTCGGTGAAATAGCGTCCAAGGTTTTACCTGATTAACCCCAAAAAAAGCAAACTAGGACATCACATCTCCGTCTTTGTACTGTTCTGGGAGCCACTGATGCCATGTGACCATCCGCCGTGAACGCTCCTGAAAGGAATGATGATGACTATTATTTTAAAATGTGTAATCTTTAATTATTCATTCAGTCCTATTCATTTTTTTTGACACGTCTTTCCTATTAAGAGTAAAGTCTGTGTGTGTGTGTGTGTGTGTGTGTGTGTGTGTGTGTGTGTGTGTGTGTGTGTGTTGAGCAGTATTCCGAGAGGATTCTCTCTGTTGATTTTAGCCCAATCATCAAGCTGACGTCCCAGTTGGATTGTGACTCGGGGTCAGGACAGCGCTGGCCTGCAGATAGGAGGCCGGATTAATTGTTGACACTTTCCCAGTCCAAACAGAACCCTTACTTATCCCCACACACGCACACACAAACGCCCCCCTCCCCCGCTGCACCGAGGTCCCGACAGACACTTTGATACATGTCTCGCCGCTAACAAAAAATAAGGGAGCAAAATCAATTGGCTATTACTGCACTTAACACTGGGCTGTCACCACCTGGGAATCGGGTGTTGAAAATAAAAGACAGAGCCATTACAAGTCCTCTGTAGCGCTCCATACCCTCGCTCCATACCCTCGCTCCCACTGGGAAGACTCCATCTCCATACACACTCCTATAGTCTCCAGGCTGTTGCATTCAGGGTCCCGGAGATCAGAGAAGCCGGCCTGTGACTGAAGTGTTGATGGTTAGAATTGCCAGATTAGCTGGAAAACTGCAGCTGAAAAAGCAGCGAGCCCTGCCACAGCACCCCAAGCAAGGTTTCCATCTGGTAGACAGGGGAGTGTTGAGGGTTTGTGACTGTCCAGGACTGACAGAGCAGACGTTGGACATTAAACATTGCGCTAACCCAGACAAAATGTCAAACGCTTCGCTCACCGGCAAACTTTAGAGAGCAGAGCCAGGCTGGAATTTCAGAAGTCACCAATCAGTTGTGGGGGGCTCTTCAGAGATAAGAGAGGCCAGCTGACACCTCCGACTAGATTTAAAGCAGCTTAAATGTCTTGACAAACCAAACTGACGGTGCAACACGGGGTGAGGGAAAACAGTTTTCCAGTCAGGAGAGAACAAGCGCCACCGATTATTGCGTCGTTTCTGGCTTCTGTATTGTCAGTCATGTATCCAAACCTGTTTAAAAGCTGCCAGTGAAACCACAGAATGTAAATCTAGACTGCCCACAAACACTATGTGACCGATATTGCTTATGTGGGGTCTGCTACACACATGCATCGTGCATCGTTTTTATGCTAAAGCCTCAGACCGCTGTATCGGGAGAGGACAAGATATGAATCCCCGGGTTAGCAAAGCACAACCACCTCGGATTCAAAGATAGGAAACAATCCACTTGTTCTGTCCCCTCGGAGGGAATTGCCAAAGAGACTGCAGTTGTCAGAGTTAAATGGACCACGCTGCATCACCCCCACCCCTGTCCATGTCATCGTGTCCCTCATCGGAACAGGAACCATGTCTGACCCAACAACTGTGTGTCTGCCAACTGGAATGCGGGCCAGGGTCAGCAGTGGGGGCCTCACAGCCTCCGAGGGACTATTCTGAGAGAAGGAGCTCATCTCTGTTCTAACCCCATACTGGTGTCTTGTGACTGTGGTTAAATATGGCCCAGTGTGCTCACTGCCGCTCAAACACAATCACTTGCTCTCTCAAAGTGGAAACCACGCAAGAATCATTCTAACCAAATGGCTGCTAGGTAGCATAATCATCTTTTTTGGGATGGGGCGGGGGTATTAGATAATAAATATATGTATTGCACAATTAAGCTCAGTCGTCATATGTGAAGTGCTGTTGACTACTAGCAACAGATGTGGCTGTGGAGGCACTCGTACAAGCATAAAAAACACTGTCAACCAATTGTGCTGCTACATGTAATTATCATTATTACAGTTTTCCATTTTAAATCATTATTTAAAACTCTTCAAATCTGTCCAGTGTCCATGTGCAGTTCCAGGTTCCAAGCCACTGACCGTACACTGTAATCACTGTGTATTTAGTGTTATCTTTAGAGTCCTGGCCCACATGAGACCTCTTTACGACACTGTAAACTTTAACTGCCTGGGTCTTAGCATTTAAACTCCAGCGCAGCCACCCGAGGGAACCAGGGAGCTCACAGGAGGCTTACTGAATTGAACGGGCCAAAGCCACCGATGTCCACTTCAGGGACAGCAGCAGCGGCAGCATGACAGCCCACATCCGGCTGTTCTGGCCCTGTCGTGTGGCCGTCACGACGCAGGCCTCTGCAACTTGTGTAGAGGTGTTGAAAATGTGGTCGAAACTGCAGATCAAAAATCAAGAAAAGTCTGCTCTGCTTGATGGTTAGAGAATCTGGATCAACTAATGCACCAGCCTCTAGAGGGATGTCTGCTGGCTCTTCAGCTGAAGTCGTCTTTAATCTCCAACTGTGATGGCGAGGCTTCTCGCTGTTAAATCATCTATTCCATGAGTTGCTGGCACCAGAAAAAAAAAAGAAGTCTCAAAGAGGCTATTAGAGCCTGGCTGTGTTAATGCAGCCACCCATTAAAAAATCCCCATGGAGCTCAAGAAAGTGGACGCTCACATTTTAAGTCTGTGAACGCATCCCAACAGACTTGCACTCACAGATAAATGTGCATCCACAAGCAACGTGAGGAAAAACACGTTTGTATACGCCCCAAATCATCGATTAAAGTTATATATTTAACTTGAAAGATCGGCTCTCGTACAGTATGTATGAAAACCCATGGAGGTTAGCTATAAACAGAAATCTGGACAATAACAGCTAGCATTAGCACACACGCTGTACCACACACACACACACACACACACCTGTTGTGACACTCAGATTTCTTCAAGCCCCAAGATAGACGGTCTGCTCCAAACCCTCGTTCACGTGAGCTCCAGCGGGCTGGGCCAGGGTCCTCTTGTGGTGCAACACAAACAGGACTTTTATAGGCATGTTTATGAGCAGGACATCCAAGTCTCACTGGTCGAGGTGAACCCAACGGGAGCTGTGGGAGGGGTGGGGGGGCGCAGGCAAAGATTGATGTCAGGCAGGACAGTACAACCCTGTCTGGGCGTCTGGGTCATATAGCATGGCCTCAGCTCTCTCTGGTTTCGGCTCAGGTTGCTGGTTCATGCGGGACGACACTAACGGCTCTTCTGTGAATGGCATAGGTCAGTGCACACATGTGGTTATATGGCGCTCACAATGAATCATTAAGAGAGAACTCCCCACTGTGGCTATGGACCCTCCATATCCTGCTCCACGAGGAAATCCCAGCTAAACATGGGGGGTGAAGCTCGGATCTCTGCATTGATGGAACAATCATATCCATGTTTGGCTCTAAGAATAAGGCTAGTACTTATCCAAAGTTGCTTTCATTGCCCCTGTTTTGAGTAGCATTACAGCAGGCGTGCTAAAGGCCAGATGAGGCCCTGACTCTACGGGCTAAAGGATCATTATGGGCTCATAAAGGGCCCTGCACCGAGCCTGCACTCAATAAAACTGGATCCACGTGGAGCCAATACAGCTGATTAATTAGTCAAGCAATCAATGGACTGCTCCGTTCATCTACTGATTTCCTCCAGTATGTTGGCCAGGTACACACAGAGGCTTAATGCCCGCAAAAAGTGTGTGTCTATACGTAGACACACACACACACACACAAAAGAAGACAAGCCATCACATGCTTCTACCTCTTTTGCACTCAAATACACATGCCTACTAAATGATAATGAGATGGAAAAACAAAGAAAAACAACAGTATGAATTGTGGATAAGAGGCGATGGAGGGAATAAAAAAAGCTGTGGGAATAAGTAAAAAGTTCTCACCTTCAAAGCGGTGAGTGCAGGCTGGCTGTCAGTCAGGAGAAGGAGGTGCCATTTGAAGGATCAGTCATCCTTGACAGTGCTGTCATGGAGAGCCTTAATTAGCCGGGATTACTTCCTCACTTAATGAAGCATGCGCTTCTTCGTCTCGGACCGAATGCTACTCTCCTCTCTCCCTATTTTCCCTCCCTCAGCTCCCTCTCGTTCCTCTCTGCAGACAGGCTGCTCGAATCACACTTCATATTGGAGCCTCCTCACATCCCCAATCATAGATGCTCTGTCACTTCCACTAACCCATGAGGGTGTGCGTGGATTCACTTCCCCCTCTCCCTCTGTTGCCTTTCTTTTTCATGCATCCTCTGTTCCTCCTTAAATTGTGGCGTGCACTTTGAAGGTTTTCTTCAACTGGCTCAAACGCCAAGCCAGTCTAATTTCAACTGATCATGTTTAAATGATATTCGAAAATTTGCGAATGATAAAACGGATACTCAGGCGCCCAACACAAAACTTGCGAATCTCAAGATCTAACTCTATAAAGTCAAACAATAGGACATATTAAACCCACAGGAGAGGTGTGGGGAGGAAAGGGGTGTTGGAGATGTCTGCCTCATGAAGAAGTGAGAGCATGAGTATGAAGAGATGAGGAGGCAGAGGAGGAGAAATGTGAAGGAGTGGAGCAGGGAGAGCAATTTACCGCCACGGTGCACACAATGTCCCCTCTATGCCTGTGGGCCATGTGAAGACCGCTCCTTCAATTACACTTCAAACTGGTCAGGGAGGATCAGACAGACAGGCAGGCAGGCAGAAACAACGCAAGACAAATAACTGGATTGAGGTTCCATATGTAACATTGATTTAAATGGTCAGGCTAAAACAGTAGCTAGCACTGCGATTGTGTTTCTCAGCCTCAAATAACACGGGTGGCCAATGGGCAGCGTTGGAGATCCACACATGATGTGATTACGTGAGTATGGGGTGGTGATCTTGCCTTGGAAGCTGTTCTTGTCGCTGTGATTACAGCCCAACAGTTGGCAAGCGCACTCGGAGAGGCGTCGGCCTCGTTGGTGTCACTGTGGACGTCCCTGTTTTTAGGGTACCAACTTCGACCCACTCACTCGCTTCTTTAACAGCGTGTTTAACGAGAGAGACCGGAGCCCTTCCGGAATGTCTTTACTCACTCGTGTCTTCACTTACGGACCGTGGCTCAGACCGGGTTCTTCTGTGGGCATATGCAAATGCAGCCAGCCATCATGCACTTTTCTTTAAATGACCGGGACTTCTGGGGTCAAGAGTGCTCTGATCAGGCCAGCCTGCTTTTATGAATAAAGTTGCTGAAAAATATGCGCTGCATTTACTTCCACTTTGACCACTGTGCTGTGAACCTTTAACCTGTGCTTTCACGCACAAACAAAAAGAACAGAGGCCAATGGACGTTTCCCTTTCCTCCCTTTAATCTGTACTCTCATCTAGGGTCCAGTAGGCCCTTGCACACCCCCATCCACAAAGGAGTCAAAGGCCTGAGAAGAGTAAGACATCCAGTCTGTAATGGTCAGGAAAGTGGCCACAGAGGGACCTCCAGCATGTGGCTGTCTGTCAGCCCGCCAGATGAAGTGGTCGAAGCTCCACGACCGAGCAGCTAACACGGTTACCGGATATGATGTTGACAGAGCGGCGTCGGTCTGAACGCAAGTCGTGTTCAAGGTGGAGGCGGACGCCGTCCTGGCTGCTGCTGGCACTGAGAGTGTCTGGGAGTGTTAGGGTGGAGGGGTCGAGGGAGTCCATATCAATCCTTCACAAGCTGACAGCTGACACCTGTGCCCACTGTGGCTGCGGACAACTGACCAGAACCAGGCCAGAGCCGCCCAGCTGTGCGCGTGCCTCAACCCCCAGCACGTACATATAAGTCGGCGTCTTATCTTTCATCGGCACGGTAGCCGTATCCTTCTCGCCATCTCTCTGCCTCCCCAGCACGTCCGTGACATCTTACAAGTCAATCAGTCAGGTTCTGTGAGCTGCAGTGGGATCACTGCATTTGTCCTCATACACCACACCTGTCAAACCCACAGAACTGTTTTTTTATTCAACCAATCCACTTTTCCCCCTCGGTAAGTGCCTCAGGTATGTGGAACAGCGTTAGATTGTCTTCCAGGAGACCGACGGGAGGCCAGTGTCGCTCAATTTGAACCCGAGCTTCTGCTTCTGCCCACAAAAACGGTGAAGTTACACCTACGTGCGTCGTTCTGATCCATGAACCAAATGTTGGGCTGAATGTTGCACTGGGTGTAACATGTTGCAAAGCCCTCGTCAGCTTTATCAGCATCTGTCTGCAACTCGAATGAGGGTCTCATCAATCTCAGCCCCCTTTGGAGCCACAAACTACCCTCCATTTGTCAGCAAATGATAAGTGATAAGAACAACATGAACTTTACATGGGCGCGTCTTTTATATTGTTTTTCTTGTGCTTCATTTGAAACCTTTCCTTCAAATTTGTAGAAATGTGTTATTATTGTTGTTGTAAAAAAGAAAAAACAGAAGAAGAAAATTGAGTGTTTTTTGATCAAACGATCCCAAAATGACTTGAACTTTTGCTCCAGACACATAGAAAAGTTAGGGCTTCTCACCCCTCCTCTCTGTCCCCTCTCAACTTCGCATTTTAGCAGTACCTTGTGTTCCAAGTCTGTTTTGTCAGCACCCCCATCCTCCACCCATCCAAAGCCCTCCGTAAATTGTGGCCCTACAAGCCTCCCCTCCACCATCGCCAACCCCTCAGGCTTCTGACAGGACCCCAGCAGGAGAGCACAACCCTGATGGATGCCACAGATGGGCCTTTCCCTTGGAGCTCCCAGCCTCAGCGCAGTATGTGCTCGGCGGGGTCAGAAGCCAGGCCCCTCCATGAAATGCATGTCGTAACAGGAAACAAAAGAAGGGCCCCAATCCCCACCAACAGGCACAGCAGCTAGTAGCTTGGGAGGGTGTTTTAGACAGGGGTTTAAAATTCAGAGGGTTGGGCAATGGCTCTTAGTGAAGAGGGAAGGACACTTGAAGAGAAAAACATTCTCAGCTGGGATTTCAGATGGACAGCTTTGCTTTCTTTCACATGGAGCCTTTGTTCATCCTCTTTTTGTTTGATATAACAGTGCCATTGCCACCGTGTGGGTGTGCAGCTTCCATGCTAATGCAAAAGAGCTTGTTCTTAATTGTCCAACTCGAGAGCATGTTCATGCCTACTTGCTGACGCACAGCTGTTCTGTTGCAAGTCCACCCACATCCCGCCCGCTCAGGCCTCAGCAGTGCTGTTACATGTCATGTTTGCTGAGCAGAAATCAGGACTGATGTTGAGAGACAGGCCCTCAAACCTCAGCTCCAGCAGTGTGAAAGAGACAAGCCTTTTGATGCTATGGGTATTGCTACTAGCATCACTTCACACTTACTGAAGAAAGCTGCTATTAGCATGAACACGATAGAACCTCTAAACGGTCTAACTAATTGTATAATGGCTCATTAAGAACTGATACTGTAGTTACATAAATATAGATGACAGTTGATAATGGGCACTAATGGATACATCCGGCTCACAGATCGACTCAAATGAATAGCAATTAGGCTAAAAACCTCGTGATTTTGAAAATTCTAACAAGTAGGAATTAATACAAAAGTGCAAGAAAAAAATGGCAACATGTTTATGGAGCCTGGACGTTCACTAAGGCACCATATCTTTGCTTTCAGCCACGACTCCTCCCATCGACTTTTTGGGCTTTTTTGCTTTGGTGTCAGCGGCACAACCACTAAAAGTCGCTGGAGATCACTCTCATTTGGGCTTATCCACAATGTCACGAAAGGGCAAGGGCAACTTCTCAAGGGCAACTTCTCAAGGGCAACTTCTGTCCTTTAATCAGTCTATAAATTAGTTGGAATTTTGGAACTGGTCGTTCCAATTTATCGTCTTCTTATTTAGGTTTTTGCCACCTTCCCGCTCCCTGGAGCCGCTCAGTACCAGTCGGTAATGGACCGGAGGGGCAAAAAAGACACCGGCAGGTCACTTCACAAGTCATATTATCCTCAACAGAAGTGAATAACAGCTGGGACATCAACCTTTTATCACCTTCATCTTTGCCCCAAACACGTCTGTCATGCAAACAAGGAGGTGACTTTGTGGTGGTTCACCTTGAAATGCTCTGAAGGGGGCCCGCGTGATGGATAGCGATGCATCTGGACAGATAGTTAAATGCTAAAACATCGCACACGCAGCCAAAGTTGTCGCTCGCTGTACGTTTATTGTGTATTCCTTGAAACTGGTCATTGCCTGCTGTTTATTCAGAATGGTTTATCGAATATTACGTCATTTAGGAGTTTTTAGCGCAGCTTACTCAACGTGTGATGCGGTGTCTTCACCGTGCAATCGTGTGAAGGGAGGAACCGCTCGTCAACATGGACCGGGACAGAACCGCTTTCTAAATGCGCTCAGTTTGTTCTGTGAATACGCGAATCCTAAAGTGTGTCGAGCTTGTCTGTCTTCCTTGATAAATGGATTGTGTAAATAGACAGATACAGTCTGCAGATAGAGTGCTGAGCTACCTCTCTTTATCCGTGTGTGTTTGTGTGTGTGTGTGTGGGTGGGTGGGTGCTGTGTTTGTGGCTGCATTAAGTTGTGCTGAGCTGATCCTGGTTAGATTCCAGCCTGTTGGAGCTGAGTCTCACTCGGCAGCCTGAGCAGCCTCTGGCTATCCACTAAATTAAAGGCCTAATGCACAATCCTTTGTGCCGGCTGACAAACTAATGAAATGGAGAAGTAGGAGCCCCCGGGAGGATTGGAGGCATCAGATGAAGACGCCTCCAATGAGGGATTCCACCTACAAGCAACCTCCCCACCTTGTCTTTTCCACCCACGTCCCTCTATTTCTCCTGCTCTCCTTCCATTATTCTCTCTCTCCTTCCCTCCCCGGCTGTCCAGAGAGGTAGCGGTGTCAACGGCATGTCTAAGTGCACCAGCGAGGTGCACACGGCAGCTCTCCATTATGCAGCTGCAGGTGTGTGCAGCTCAGAATTCCGAATGTGCGAGCATGGTTGAGACTTAAGAGGCGGAGGAGGTCTGGGAAGTTTTTCAGGCGGGGGTCTGCTCGATGCCACCGGACGCGGCGCTGCTCCCTGCAGAGGATTGAACGGACTTAACCCACTAACCTTGAAAGAGCTGCTTTGTCTATAAATAACTCCTCCCAATTAAAGCTGTTTTTCTGAGTCCTCCCCACTGAGCGCGGCGCCACCGAGAACCTGGCGACGCATCTCTTGAGTGGCGCGACGCAGGAGCCGCCACCCTGCTCGTTAAGGTTGCTACCGCTCACCTGCCCCCGTCGACCTGGACCGTGCACGTGCACCTGATGTGTGAATGCAAAATCACCATTTGTCCACTTTGATGACTCCCTTTTTATCAAACCCGCGTCACTCCCATCAGGGGCGTCTGAGAGGGAGGAAATGAAATTAGATACAAGGCGAGGGCAGGAGAGAGAGACACAGAGAGAGGGAGAGAGAGAGGGGTGGGGGAGGGGTTGGATTACACTCTAATTGCCATCGCTATTAATTAGAAGTCTTCAAAATCCTGTTGCGGTTTGGGTGTTTTCCACGCTCCCACCTTCCCTCTGGTTTGTTGTCCTTATGAAACTATCTATTAACACGTTAACTGCTAGCGGGCTGGCGGCGTTGTGGCGTCGCAGCCACAGCGAGCTAAAGACAGCCGCCACCGGAAGGCTGAACGCCCGGTTCCAACACCCAAACCCTCTTTAATCTCTGCAGTCAGGTGTTTGTCACCGTCACCGGTGTGAAATTGGTCAGTCAGATGCTGATGATGAAGTGGGTAAAATGTAATGAATTCTATCTAGCCCATTAGCGGCTGACCTCAGGTTGATCAGAGGTTAACACCACTTCACCCTTAAGACAGCTCCCATTAGCAATTATAGTGTGCATTAACAATCCCTACGGACGGACCGCTGTCACAGATTGTGTGTTGTCTTGCGCGAACCTGCGTGTCCTTGTGGCGTCTAGGATATGACCGTTCCGTGCGCGGCTGCCTGTATGATTGAGTCTAAGCGTGAAGAATAGCCTGTGTGTGTCACTGGCACCCACAGACAGGACACAGCCGGCGTCTGTCAGTCAATCCCAATCTGTCTATCAGCATCTAGGAAGCAGCCTGGAGTCTGATGTGTTGTGCTAAATGGCATTTTTACACATTAATGCATTTGATTAGGTGGCGAGATGGATGAAAAGCTGTGGCAGCTTCGCTACAGAGTCTGATCCCCCCACGGCCACCGCCGCCAAACACCCCCCCCCCAATAAACACACATGTGCTAATAACCCTGACTTTGACATTTAAAGTAATGTTATTATAGGGCTCATTTGGAAAGCACAAGCCCAAGGCAGGTGGCGCCGTTAATCAGGTGGGCGAAGGCTTCGGGAAGCGGGAGGGTCAGGTGGGGGGAGACCGGGACAGAAGAAAGGGGGGAACCGACGGAGGCGTGGGCCTCAGAGCCGCCGGGTTTGATGCTGCTACGCAGCACAACACACAACAGTGTTGCACCGCACTTGGCAACCATGAACTCCCCCCCCCGATGACCTTTCTGGAGGACGGGGCTTTAATTTAAGGTTTATTCTTTAATACTGTTTCTAGATAGATAGATAGATAGATAGATAGATAGATAGATAGATAGATAGATAGATAGATAGATAGATAGATAGATAGATAGATAGATATGCTAACATAAAGGAGGGCAGCTTTTTACAGGTTAATTACAAGTTTTCACCTGTTTGTGTCTTTTTCTGTCTCTATGTTGACAAGTTGCTGTGAGGAATCAATTTCCCTCTGGGATCAATAAAGTTGTCCGTCCATCCGTCCGTCCGTCCGTCCGTCCGCTCCGAGGTCAGCTGCTCTGACATGAACCACACTGACCCCATGTTCTGACTGGATCCAGTCTGGCATTAATGGGATTTATTTGAAATCAGTGATGCAAAAACTAAACGTTCTATGTAACTAAAGAAAAATGCAATTAATCGACGATGAGCATCTTAATTAAACTCAGCTGGGAGGAAGAAGAAATGTGCAAAAACAACACAGGAAGTAGGAGGACGGAATGACGGACAGATTCCATGGAAGGAGGATTCTGGGGTGGGACGTGACATGGACACGGACAGCAGCTGAGTTGACTGGAGGGAGAGAAGGCTTCACCCCAGCAGAGGGCAAGACCTCAGGACACCGTGGACGCTGGACGTCATCAGGACAGCCCAGACGGCAGGCAGACGGATGGACAGACCCTGAAGGAAACAAGCGACGCCTAAGTAATCCAACATTTACCAACAAATATGGACGGATGGACGTGGGAGGCGTGAGGTGGCCGGAGCGCTGCTTCCTGGTTGGTTGTCTTCATGACGCAGGAGCTTCTGTCCTCCACGTCCCTTCGTCCTTCGCATCAGGACACCTACAGATTACAGTTAAAAAACAATGTCACAAATTACAGGAGAAACTCTGCCTGTTTTATTCTGAAGTTCTAATTATAATGAAGTGTTCTTATTGTGACACTGCGCACCACAATCAAAATCCCAAAGCCACAGCTTTAGAAAAGATTTTGTTTTCCACAGGGAACGCAATTACTTTGAGAGAAACACAGTAATTTAAATGTCAAACCTGCCTCGCTGAGCTATATTTGCTCTATGTGGAGAGGAGAGGAGAGGAGAGGAGAGGAGAGAGAGGAGAGGAGAGGAGAGGAGAGGAGAGGAGAGGAGAGGAGGGGAGGAGAGGAGAGGAGAGGAGAGGAGAGGAGGAGAGGAGAGGAGAGGAAAGGAGGAGGGGAGGAGAGGAGGGCTCTGACCCATCATTCATTAATCCATCCATCCTCCCCCTCCTCCCAGCTCCTCCCCCTCCCCCCTCCCTGCTCCTCCCTCTCCATCCTCCCCCTCCCTCCCTGTTCCTCCATTGCTCCCCCCTGCTCCTCCTCACCTCCCTGAAGCCTCCCCAGGTGAGGCAGCTCCTGGTGAACCCTGCTGGGTGTCCGCAGCAGCTGCTCAAACCTCACCACTGATTCCTGATTTCTCTCTCTGTTGTGGGAGACTCGTCTTCTTCAGCAGCTCAGAACCTTTGATTTAGAACATCTGCAGACGTCCATGAAGCCACGTGAGACTAAATACGCCCGTTGTTACACTCCGTGTTTTGGGTTCGGTGACGGAGGCGTGTTCCTACCAGCGTCCTTCCGATGCTGCCAGAATCTGCTGGCAGGCCCAAGGAAGTCTGGAACTTTTCAGCTATTTGTTTCATCTGAGATATTAACCCCAATTTAATACCTACGCAGTGAGATAATCGTTGTTTCAAGCTGTTGGTGTTTTCTTCACTCACAAAGTCGGCAGACTTTTAATCCCTGGAAACTAATTAAGATTTAAATCATTAGCATTTTTGCCAGTTTAGTATAAACAACGAAATTGGAGAAAAGCCTGTGTTTGTCTTTAAGTGTGTTTGGAGGCAGCTAGCTAGCTGCTGCTGCTGCAGTGGTTTGGGTGGGCACAGCCTGACCACCCTTAGCCCCCTCAGCCAACACAGAGGTGTGGTGGGGGGGGGGGGGGACGCCCCCGTCAGAGCCTGGAAATACCTCACATTCCTTCCACTTCACTGACTGCTGTACAGCCAAGGAGATAACAAAGGAATGGGCAGCCTCTGAGTGCTAGCCCACACTCTGGACTCTCTTCCTTATTGAAGCTACAGGAAACCTCATCTTATCTCATACAGAGATGTCACGGACTGTTCTGCTAATGAGATGGGCTGTGCTGTGCCTGTAGAGGAGCGGCCACCTTGGCTCACCTGGTAATCCCATTGAAGTGAAACCTCATCCTGCTGCCTGAGCGGAGCGCCGGGTCGCCCCTCCGCCTGCGCCCCAGCTCGTACCCTGGATGACTTGAGCTCTGCAACCCTCCCCTAGGATGAGGGTTTCTCTTTCTCTGGGGCTCATGTTGCAAGCTCAGGTATCCTGGATTCCCAGTGTCCTCTCCCCTCCCTCACCTCCAGTTTCTATTCCTCCTTTTCTTCTGTTCAGCCCCGAGACGACAAAAAGAGAGCAACAATTTGTAGCAATCACTCATCTGGTCCAATGCTGTCGGAGGGAAGAAAGCAGCGACCACAGACGGAGATCCAGAGCTGAGCAGGGGCAGAGCTTCACAATCCTTCACGTCCACCACAGGCTGAAGTTGCTGTCTTGCTTCGTGTCCACTGGAGATGGACAAAAGGCTCAATTTTGGTCCAATAAGACAAAAGAATGTGTGTCCTGTTGAGTCTCCTGCATGTTTTGGGGGACGTGTCCATGAATAACTCCTTCAATCAGCTGCTGAGGAATGTCCCCTTGTCTTCCTGGCGTCACTTGTTTTCAACTTACACTGACGATCTTCAATTTATCTCCTTTGTAAGGAAATAATACTTGTACAAAAGATGAAATGTTGGACTAATGGACAACACCCAACCAAATGCTTCCTTTGTGTTCTTTGTGACCTCTTCAGATTGGAGGTGACAGACAGTGAAGGGGGAGTCACTCAGATTTGGGTGAATTTTGGAGGTCTGTGAAGATGTGGGGCAGCAATCAAGCGGGGGCTGAGCCCAGCAGGAGGCCGTGTCCCCTTGGGGAGGGGATTGTGAGCATGGCACACACCCCAGGGGTAAGACAGACAGACAGAGCCACGCGGGGTTAACGTGATGGTAACACTTGCAGGCACAAGCCTCGTCTACTCACGTTGTCACGTAGCAACGGCAGACCTTTGGGTGTGGTGGGAGTGGGGTTTGGGGAGGGTACAGTAGACTAATGTGTGTGTGTTCCAGTGGTAATCCCACATGGCACCGGAAAAGCCCCAGGTATTATTTTAAGAAAGCAGAGGCAGCCCCATGAAATGTTTCGCCGAGGCTAATATGTCAGCTGAGTGTTTCCCCAAATCACCTTCGTCCTCCACCCGGACAGCCTTCAACCACAGGCGGCTGCTGAAGATGACATATGCTGAAGGCAGAGACCAACCCAGAGTGTGTGTGTGTGTGTGTGTGTGGGGGTGGTGTCACTTTAGATACACACATGCGCCTGTGTGACTTCTTCCTCATACACATGGAGGTGTGTGTCTGCCTCTTCTTGCTAGCCCGTAGGTACGTGTTTGAGTATGTAGAACGCGCACGTATGGCTGAGCCTCCGTGCGTACGCGTGCACGTGGACTGGTGCAGCCACTCCAGCGGTCCTCTCCACACCTGTGTGGTCTGAGCCAGGTGCTCCGAGCGCTGGTCCAACCTCCAGCTCACGACGAGTTGCGGTTGGTTGAAGAACTCAAACCAGCGTCGACCGCATCGGACCTTTTTTCAAACCCAGTTTTGACCAAATTGGACTCTTCTACCGTCCAATCAAAGCACAGAAAAGAAGATGAATGTTTGCGGCGTCCGATAAAATAACGAAATATTAAAAAGTGCTCAAAAAAATGGATGTCTGTCCTTGATTCCTGCTGGCAATCCATCCCTCTGTCGCCGTGATCTGACTGGACCATTGTTCTCGTCAACCCCTTTTCCAGGTCTGTTCTGGATGACTGGATGCCCAGCCGGCCATCAGCTGGAGAGCCCGGTCCTGCTCAAGGTTTCTTCCTGCTTAAAAGGAGAGTTTTTCCTGCCACTGTTGCTTGTTGGGGGTCAGGCCCCGGGATCCCGTGAAGCTCCTACAGACCATTTTGACTGTAACAGACGCTGGTAATGAAATCAAAACGGACTGAACTGACTTGATTTTGAGGATTTGAGAACAGGAAGTGTGTCTGATATCATGCAGACGTGCAGCGCGAACAAGAAAGAATGTGATAGGTGGACTCTGGACAGCAGCGGCGGCGGATTGTTGCCTGTTCGTCTGCTCTTCTTCTGACATGGAGGCTGCTGATCATGCTGCCTCGGGCCTGTTGTGACTGGATGCTGCCGTCCAAGCCTACATGTCAGTGTGAGACAGGCTCTCCCTGACCTCTCCAGCGC
Source organism: Takifugu flavidus (assembly GCF_003711565.1). Taxonomy (NCBI): domain Eukaryota; kingdom Metazoa; phylum Chordata; class Actinopteri; order Tetraodontiformes; family Tetraodontidae; genus Takifugu; species Takifugu flavidus. Next base: position 16,887,033 of record NC_079524.1, read on the forward strand.
TCGGGGCCTCCCAGCCCCAAGGAGGGGCCCCTCACTCCATCACATCCCTTCCAATTACTGACATCCTGCCGCCTTTGAACACACAGGAATCATAGTGAAGAATAGCAGAGGTCAGACTGCAGATGGAGAGGGGTGGAAACAGCAGAGTCTAAAGTAATAAGGAAAAGAAAGAGAAAAAGGGGAAGAAGAGTGAAAAGCTATTTGTGTCGTTGATGCCTTCGTAGCCCCTCCACCAACCTCCCATTCTTTCGGAGGCTTCTGACCGAACCTTAATCAGGAGCAACTGTTTCAACAACAAAGTGGGAGGACCGGCGAGAGGTAAAAAATGGCGCGCCGAGCGCTTAAACCAGGAAAAACAAAGCACAGCGTCTCCGTTCCGTACAGTTTGGATTGATCCCAGCTCTCCGGAGTGTCTGGTTAGACGAGCAATTCCGAATCTACGCGGCGCGACTGGTTTAAATCGACACAGCCAGGAATGAATGACTGCTCGCGGAAGGGAAGGGCTGGTGCTTGATTCCGCATGTGTGAGCGCAGGCTGAGGTTGTCCTATAACAAATGGCACATGAGACTGGTTGGTACAGCTGGCAAGGGCCCAGTGCCCTTAAACTCAAATTAGCCTTTCCAAAGCCATATCCCCTCAGCACAATTAAAAGCCTTCCATACATGATGCCCACACACACACACACACACGTACGTGCATATACGATGACCTCATTCTCCCACACTGCAGCCAGGCCAGAAATCCCTCTAAGGCCTCCCTTTCAGACTGTAAGCACTGTACTGCTGAGTAGCCATATTAAGGGTCATTATTGGGTCACTTTGCCATTAGACTCCAGCCATGCCTGCGATCCAAGCATGTAAAATGCGCATCGCATTCGCGGCGACGGCGTCGCATCAAAACCGTTTTGACGTGCTCAGAGCAGAGCGGGGAGGGGATAAAAATAGCTTTCTTCCCAAACCGAGGGTGTCGTTTTGTGTCTTTTTTTGGTTCAAACAAATCTGTTTTCACTCACCATTTTACCCGGCATGAAACATGCGTGCGTGTGTGTGAGTGTGTGAAATTAGAGTTTAAAAGGGTGCTGAAAACTATTACCCTTTGGAGAGGGGGGGGGGGCAGCACCGGGACTGAGTGATGAATTATTGAAGTGGCTCTTTGGTGTGAATGGAGTGTTGAAAATGTCCGTTGCCACGGAGCACTCCTGATGTTCCTGCACCGGGCTTGTGTGCAGCGTCATGGCTTGGTTCTGACAAGTGCTATTTAACCCCCCCCACTAAAAAACATATATATTTTGCATCCTTCTCTGCCTTTTGCTCCCATGACCACTGTCTTCTTCAGACCATCACTATTTCCTCTTGTAACGCCACATTCAGCGATGATTCATGAGATTCTGCTCTTTCAAGTCTTTCCTGTTCAAAGAGCCAGTGCTGTCGGTGGGGGGGGGGGGGGCTCTGGAATACACACAAGACATGAAAGTCACCTCACGCCAAGCGGGAGAAATCAGCGGGCACTGACGGAAAGGTAAGAGCCAGCCGCAGGCACCGGGTTGCTAGGATACAGGGAAGCACTGTACGGGCCACGGGGTGGGAGGGTGGATGGTCAGAGGGGCTCACTGACACACACACACACACACACACACACAGCTAAAAGACAAGGAGAGTGAAAACACACTAAACAATGAGACAAAGCCGTGGTGTCACTCACCAGTTCAGACCGTTCGTAGATTTAAATACTTTCTTTTTGATGTGGAGATGTCTCTGTTTTGTTTTGGGGTTGTTTTTATTTACTGCCTCTGGCCAGCAGCAGGAGCTTCCAGTCCTTTGTCAGGGCCAGAACTCAAACGCGGAGGCGCCTCAGTGTTTGGCGCCACTGGTCACATGTGACATAATCACCCATACAATCAGCACATCCAGGAAGCAGGTTGACGGCGGTGAGCAATAAGACGGCTGGATGCTTCTCTCCTTGACCCATTAGTGAACCTGCCAAAGCTGACATGACAGAAAGGGGTGATGGCGAGCAGCAGAGCAGCTAAACCGGACTAAACACACGAGCTGCTGTAGGGAGGGGATTGCGGGGGGATTAGGACATGGCGCGATCTGTTCTCAGTGATTTAGCCGCCTTACTACGTGGTGAAAGATGCTCGGTGAGATGAGCCAGCTTGGCCCAGGATAGTTTCTGATTGGAACAGGAGGGAGGCTCACTCGCCTTATCTCAAATATTTGGAAGGGGGGAGGACTTGGACGCCTGCTCTTCCATTATATCACTAAGCAAACACAGCGCCGTGCCACAGGTTGACCGGCTGTATTTCATAAACAGGCGGCAAACGAGGCCGTCTTTATGAAGGTGTTCTGACATCATTGCAGGGAATCAATCTCTTTAATTGGTCAGCTTTTGTCAAATATATTAGCCGGCGGTGTGTTTGAGACCAGGAGTGTAAATGAATGTGCTTTTGGCTGTTGGGATTCACCGGATTGGTGCAGGTGATTTATTGTGTTTGCCAACCACGATTTCTACGTCGTGGGGGGGGGGGGGGGGGGGGGGGGGAAGGGGGGGGGGGGGCAACTCATCTTTAAAGTGGTTCATCTCGCGATCGTAATGTTGCAAGATCAGCTCCACTTAACGAACAAACGTGAACGTCTACTCTTCGAGGCTGCAAAGACCCCCCGTTTGGCCCATAAATTTACCTCACCTGGTCTGAACGTCATCCCCCCTCCTCCCCCCCCCCCCACCATATTTTACGGTCCTCTCCTCTGTCTTTAGGACACTTCAGCCATTTTAGCATTCACGGGGAGCACAATAACAAGTGGTCTATTCAAATTAAATCAGTATTGGCGTTGTCCATATTTCAGGCGGGTCATGCATTTTTATTTATTCAAAGAATGAAGACAGGTCAGTTCCTCTCACAATTGTCTCTTTTCATTCAAAGACTGAATGTGCGTGTCAGGGTTTCTTTTACTCTCTTTCTTTATATCCAAACCCCCCCTCCCCTCCTCCTCCCCACCCCGCCCCCACCATCACCGGGCGACAGTAGAGGTCGTTAGTGGAAGAGAGATGATGCCAAACTTGACTGGAGTCGAGCCTTATCTCTATTCTTTACACTCTCGCTTTTGTTTCAAGGGCTTTGTTTACACACGCCCCATTAATCACCTCCTGCCTTCCCACAATCCCGCAGCATTTAAAGTGTGCGCCGGTCCTGGAGACAATACCCAGCACAGGTGCCGGTGTAAATCTCACCTCCTTCTTCAGCTACCAACGGAACGGTGGTTTGCAGACCTCGGCTCCCGCTGACTTTTCTCCGTTATCTCTTTATGGCACCTTCAGCCTTGATCGCTATCTCAAACTATCGCGACAAGTTAGCCGGGGAGAGCTCTGATCACCAAACATTGGCACGCCGCACGCTCGGGCCGGAGTCTGCCCGCCACCTTAGGCCATTTAATAGAGTCCCGACAGCTGACTGACACTGCCCTCTTGTCATGACAGCCTATGCAGACAGGACGCTGTTGAGCAAACATTAATCACACTGCAGGAAGCCGCGGGCGGAGAGAAACCACCCGCCAGTGGCTCCAAGGACTGTGGGGTCACCTTCGGAAGGACACCTCTCAGTTAAGTGCCATAAACGCTAAATGGTATGCAGACTCCATCTGCCTCGTGCTAGGATGCCGGCCCTACCCGCAGGCCCACGCGTCTCCCAGATATTCCTTTGGACGCGAGGCTAAGCTAGGCGCCTGCGTTCCTCCTTGCATGAATTGAACAGTCAGAATACAAATGAATATGTGAAAACAGGTGGAAGCAGGAGGCTGTGATGTGCAATAATGAGGAGGGAATATGTGAAAACCTGTGAATTATTCTTCTGTGTGTGTGTGTGTGCACCTCTGCAGATACACGGCTGCATTTGAATATGGATCTAAGAAAGTATTTGTGCACTACGTGTGCTTCCCGGGTGCCTTAATGCATCGCCTTGTTTAATTGTGTAGTCAATGCATTCATCATTCAGAATGCAGAGCCTGGCTAAAATGAATTGAATTATCTGGCGGGGAGAACAAAGAGATGTACATTGAGTTTGTGCGTAATTTATTGTTGCGGAGCGAGGCGAGCGGGAAGCGAAGGAGGCTGTGAGAATTAGAGGCACCGAAGAAAGATGGAGAGAGCTGGGAGCAAGTGGGAAAAAGAGGGGAGGAAGGAAAAGGAGAAGGGTGGAGGGAGACAGGGAAGTTAGAGAGCTCTGTGGGCAGAGGAATGAGGAGGAGAGAGGGCCGATGGAGAGGAAGACGAGGAGGATGAGGGAAGAGGGAGATAACAGGGAAGCATGGAGTACCGGGATGAGGAGGACAGACGCAGGGAATGAAATAGGGACAAAAAGGGAGGAGATGGAAGCTTGTGTGCAAAGCCAGAGATAGACCAGAGACAGACCTGACGCCTTCCCCCAGATTCCTGAGGCAATAAAACACAAGCCCTGTGTGCGTGTGTGTGTGTGTGTGTGTGTGTGTGTGTGTGTGTGTGTGTCCATTTCCACATGCCTGCACAAGTCTGGAATTTGACAAAAGAGGGATCGGGGAGATTCTTGTATTGTCCTTCATGTAAATGTAGAATGAGCTCGTCCCATCTTCTTTGTGAACACCTGCATGTGCGTTCCATCACAACCACACACACTAAAACACCCTCCGTTGTTGCTCACACACACACACGCACACACACACAGAGGCATCCTTGTACTTCTATCTTTGTGGGGACACTCACACTCACTCATTCTGCAGCACCCAACCCCCAACTATCATAACTGAAGTCTTCACCCCAAATAAACAGCTCTGAATGTGTGAGGACCAGCCAAAATGCCCCCCACCCCCACCACCCCCGCTTATTGAATGCTTAATAGCATGCACACACACACGCACACACTTGGCTGAGTGTAGTGGGGGGGGGCCTGCATTCCTGGTACTGGCTGTGTCCCATTGATTCTTCCCCAACATCATCTGAAAATCTATGAGCATAAAGGGCAGCTCACAAAGAACAAAGTGCACATCATGTTCTATACTTCCTCCGTAGGAGGAAACTCTCGTCTCCTCATTTTCTCTTCCTTCTGCTTCTTCACCCCTTTCTTGGCGCTCTCATCCTCAAACAGCGGGGGGTTGAAAAGGATAGCGGCCGACAGAGGAGGCGAGGCGAGGCAGAGGTGAAGAAGGCACTGGGGAAAGGCCGTATGGATTATTTTGCACAGGTTGTGACATCTCTTGACAGTATATTATGCAGCAGGAAGCTAAGAGATTCACATCAGTATCCTGTGTCTGTGCATTAATGAACTCCAGGAAAACCGGAGGAAGGCAAGGTCACATTTCTGGCTTTAAAGCCTCCTTATTTCTTAAATGTGTCTCTTCAGTAATATTCTTGCGTTTAATTGTTTGCGCCCTGTACTTTCTGGGAGAAAAAAGACACGAAACCCGGCGCTCGTCTCCGAAATCTGCGTGTTTTTTTCTGCTGCTACCCAGCGTGTAGACCTAAACCCTCAGAACATGATCATGGCACCGGGACAACATTTCTTGGACGCATCTATACTGTCCTCCACACATTGGAGCAGATGGAGCATGTGCCAAGCAGCCCAGCGCCGAGACAGGCAGTAGGCTACCCAGTTCCTCCTACTCTAAAGGCTTGCCAAGGAATTAAAATTAGGCTGTGAAGAGATCCAGGTTGGACTGTAGGATTCAGCACTGTGGCTGAACATACGAAAACCTTTCAATTGGAGTCCTGCGCCAAATATTTGACACACAAAGGCAGCAAGAGTGAGGATTTTACATTTAAATACAGGGAATAGTCGTTTGATAAACTTGTGTTTGAGGCGCGCGGTGTCTAATGAGGAAGTGGGTTATTTGGTTATTTTTAGATTTGCTGAAGTTCACGGAGGTGATTAGAAAAGGCTGGAGTGTTGTGTTGTGCACAAACAGCCCCCAGACAGCTGCAGTTGGCAGTCGCATCACCTTTAGTCGACCAGAGTCCCTCAGGGCTCTGTGCTCTCCCGCTTCTATTCACACCGTGCTGCCATGAGTGCTCGTGCACAGAACTGTGCAGAGCTGCATAAACAAGAGACTCTTTCTGCTCTTTGCTTTAACGGATCCACACAGAAAACCAGACAGTGATCAGTTCAACAATTAAAGAGAGTGTGTGTGTGTGTGTGTGTGTGTGTGTGTGTGTGTGTGTGTGTGTGTGTGTGTGTGTGTGTGTGTGTGTGTGGAGCTACAGGGTTTAAGGTGACATCATAAGAAGCCCTTTAATATTTATGATTTCGCCTCCCATTTGTGGAAAAAGCTCCGTTTCAGAAAGATCTAAATCAACACGGTCATTTTGCACACGCTCAATCTGCTGTTAGCCACTGTCAGCACCACCCAAAGCAAACTAAGATGGAACATTTGAAGCTAAGATGGAGCATTTGAAACTAAGATGGAGCATTTGGAACTAAAATGGAGCATTTGAAGCTTTAAAATGTCAGTAAAACAACGTTGCGTCTCACTAATTTATCCCGAATTTGAACAGACTCGAGCATTTTGTGCTGCATTTAACTGAAAAGCACGATGGTGATTCTTCACTCGGACAACTCAATATGTTTATTTTATGTTTATGTTTATTATTTTATCATATACTGTCATGTTTCTTCTTCCTTAATTATGCTATAAATAGCATGGATGCTCGCAGCTTCACCATAAAATAAAGAGTCCGTTGCAGCAGTTTGGCGTCATCACAGAGGGGAAGTGGAGGCAACACCCAGAGGTCAGAGGTCATTTGATGACCGCTGAGAGTCGGACAAATTGAGCCAGAGTTGAACAGTCGACGGGCTGGAATTCATCAACGACACAGGTGTCGATAAGTCACGTCTCCAATAACACCAGTCCCACCCTTATCAGCCCACCTCCATCATGAGCATGAGCAGTGTGAGTGTGTGTGTGTGTGTGTGTGTGTGTGTGTGTGTGCGCGCTACATTAACAACAGGATATTTGTTCGTAAGTGGTCCAATTTCCCCCTGTGACGTAGCCGACGTGCCTACAGAATTAGCGTCACGCGCTGCTGCTTCGCCCCAGATGTAAATACAAATAAACAACATGCGACAGAAGCAAACTGCCCCGTAGTGGTGGTGCGGGTGCGGAGCCGCAGCTGCGTCCCAGGCGGTCGCGTCGAGCCGGAGCGCTCCGAGACAACATGTCTGTGTGGGAAAAATGACAAAGCCGTGTCACAAGCGGCTACACGCTGAGGTGAAGAGATTGTGAGCGATGTTTCGGGGACTTCACCGGAAACAAGAGCAAAGCGGCGACACGAGGCGGGACGGAGACGGGGCGAGGTCAGCGGGGGACAGAACCACCACTGGCCCTGTCATAAGAGCTTTAGTCAGGAGGCAGAGCTCGTATATTTAGGCTAGCCGTGATGTTTGTGCAACTGAGAGGTACAATTATTCTGAAAGTTTTGCTGAAGGAATACTGCTATAGGGACGGGGGGCCGGGAGAGGATCTTGGCCTCGCTGGAGGAACGCACAAAAAGGATGGTTCTTTTCTAAGTAGATGGAGGACAGCCAGGAACGGGCGCAAAAAGAAGATCCTGTTTGCCGTCCCCTGATACATTATACACACTAAATAGTCTTTGCAGCAGATTTCAGAGACAGGCCCTTGTCTTTGTTTGGCTAATGGGCAGACTACTCTAAATGGGCTGTTTTTCAACCCTCTGACACAAAGACACTTCTTCATGACTCTTCAGTGCCATCGTTTTTGCTCCTCTTCTTCAGATATCTGGAACAGACCGCTCTCTGTGTCTTGATGTGTTGCTCCCACAGCGCCGGAGCTCCGAGAGAAGCTCTCCCACACCGCTCCCCGCTGCCAGGCCCGCCGTGAGCCGAGCCAGGAGCGAGTGAGCAAGCGCTGGCGTCCCTCGCTGGGTCACACCGGGGGAACGCGCCAGCCATGAAATGACCACATCGCTCCGCCGTAAACGATAGGAAAACAGCCGTTCCCTCGCAACGCTGGAATCAACGGGCGAAGCGTAGACCCAACGAGGACCTCGCGTGGGTTTCTGCTCCCACGCCTGAACCATCTGCGCGGACACGACTGAGATACTCCGCCCTTTCCCACCCCATCCCGTCAGCTGTCAGCTCCATACCCAGGAGTTGTTGTTACTTGACTGCTCCGAGCCCTCGGGCTGTTTGGCGCCTTCGGGACGGAAGCTGGGTTCATTATCTCACAGCAATTTCCAGCGGCGCTCCGCTCACACATCTGCATGCCAACGGTAAACAGCAAATCCCTCCGAGGGCTGGAAAAAGACAGATCACCTGCCTCCCTACCTGGGTTGAAGTCTTAGCTAATCGGTCGTCGTTGTTGTAAAAACGGTCCCTCTCAGCCAACAGTGAGCCGTGGAAACATTCAGAACCAACCACGAAACTCACCCGCGGTTACCATGGAGCTCTTTAATAACAGCCTCCTATTGGGTTAAAAAAATAACATTTAATGTATGGTTTCATGCGTGGTTAGGCTTCTCCCCTGGCTCCCAGTGCTTCCTGGAGGCGATCACCAAATTAGCTGGTAGCATAATCGGCAAAGATATTTGTTTAAACTTTAGTTATTTTAGTCGAGTGAAATTCGGAAAATTCCGGTCTGAACACAACATTAGGAAGTTTAATGTTCAGTCTGATTCCCCACAGAATAACCAGTAACCATAACCAGTCACCAGTACCGTGGCTAGTTGGGGGGGGGGGCTCTTTTTCAGGAGTTTGGCATCAACTGTCCCGCAGGCTGCCCGCGGACTTTGATGGATCAATCTCTCCGCCAGCAGCCGTCCCCGGGGTCTCCAGCTGCTTATCTCTGACCACTGTCTGTCCGGCTGACCGCCTCGCCGCTCCGCTCGGCCCTGCGGCACACGCCCTCCACGCGTACCAGACTCGCCGACCACGACCGGTGGCGGCTTTCCGACCGCTCCGTCTTCGCTCCGTGTCGGCTCCAGCTGCGTATTCCCAGGGCAGACGTGGAGTGTGGGAGCGTGTGTGACCCATTGCTCACTGCTCTCTGAACAGGCCTCAAGCCCAGGCTTGTCCCGGACTCGACGCCGACATTTACGAGCAATTTGTCAGCGTTCCGTGGATATCCTGTTGATTCCAAACTTCCAGAGGCCTGCGGGGCACATGAGCATCATCTGTCATTCCCGGCATATTTATGCCTTTAATCTGTGCTCATCACCTTATAAAGATGCTCCTCTGCGCTTTAATTTGTCCCTCCGCCATCCGCTCGCCGTCCACGCCATGACCTCGCCGTCCACACACGCTTCTCCGTGCACGCGGTCCTTTTTCTTTTTCAGAAGAAGTTCACATCTCGGCTTATTTCCATGTCCTATAGAGGCATATTCTGAGTGTGACTGTTGTTGGGAGGATTTCCCGCCCTCTCCGGAGGGTCTTTTCAGACCTGGGGCTGCTGCAGTGATGGGATTAGGGGTGGCCTGGAGCGTGTCCACGTCTGGAGCCGAGCTGGGATGGCGCTCCGGCGACCCACCGACCTCGATGCTATTATGCCGCATCACTCCAGGTGCCAGGCAGTCGGGAAGATGCTCCAAACTTTCCCAGGAATGAAGCGGTTTGACTAAAATACCTCATTTAGCGCTTCGACTAGCAACCGAGAGGGCTCTCTAAAGGTGCTAAATGGAGAACCAGGAGGGACGTCTCCCTTGCTGTCTCTTTCTTCTTCATCTCTCTCTAAAGTTCTAAACTCTCCCTTCACTGGCTGCATGTTGGTGCCAGTGGGAGGACAGTTGTTTTGTCTCCCTTCATTGGCTGATTTACATCTCCACAGCTCCTCTATCAAAGTGGCCATTGTCAGTTGTGACCTATGAAAATTACAGAGGACACTGGGGGCCTTTTCTTCTTTGACAGACTAGCCTGCACACACACACACACGCACACACACACAAACAAAACAAAAGCAGAGGTATTTCAAACACACACGTACAACACGGACTGTCCGCCGCATTACTTATTCAGTTTTTACACAGCTCCCCTCTTCGCCACGGCGTCCCTCCGTCCAAGCGTCCTGGGGACGGATGGAGAGATGGGACGGAGGGAGGGAGGGAGGGGCAGGTCGTCCAGGAACAAGGGAGAGGCATCCATTTGCACACCAATTGTTTTTCCTCCTCTCTGAGCCAGGAGGGAGAGAAAGAAAGACCACCTCTCTCCCTCTGAGACCCCAGTCTCCCCTGCCCTCCCCCCTCCCACCGCCACCCCCCCAGCCTCTGTGAAAGCAGCGTGAATGGAGAGCCACATTCAGCGCGGATGAATGGGATGGGATGGATATGGGTAGGGGGTAATTCTGACCACCACAGCCCTCCAATACCAGAGCCACATGTGCAGCATATTACCATATGAAGCCTTGTCAGTGCCCCCCCCTCCTCACTCACATTCATTTGGGTCAGGTGTGATGCTGTTTTATCAATGTGGATAAATGGCAACAGAAGACATCCACCAGTGGAATTAGGAGGGGGGGGGGGCATGCAGCAACCTCCAGAACCACTGACCTGCAGCTAAGCTAATTGGAAAAACAAGTGCAAAAAGGAGAGGGCCAAAGAAAACGTACCTTGAGCCCCCGCTGCACAGGGACCTTCTTTAGACGGCCTTTCCTGTTAGACTTTCCCTCACTGAGACGGTGCGTCACACGTGGGGAGTCTGAGAGGCCGGCAGATGTTAACCCTTCGCGGGCTCCGCGGCGGCTCCACAGGATCCGCTCACCCGGGCCCGCTCTGTTTGGACTGAACCTCTGGCTCCTCCGCCGCACTCACTCCCCACAGGCTTTAATCTGTTTTACAGCACAAAGGATTTAATGATCAAATTACAGCAGCCACCTCTCGGGAGTCCTACTCTACTATTATGGAAACAGCTTGATTTGTGGCCAACTAGCATATGTTAAGTGGCCCCGGCCTTAAACCGTCGCATGCTAATATGGTAATATGAACAAAGCTGCAGTTCTCACCTGTGTTCTTACTGCCCACTGTGTGTACGTGTGTGTACTGGCGGTGTGGGGGGAGGGGGGGGGGGGTTATTAATCACTGCTTGAGAGCTGACATCAGGCAGCCAGTGAACGTTAATTAGGACCACCCAATGGCCAGGCCAGTGTCATTAGCTAATTGAGTTTGTGTGTTTGTGTTTTCAGGCACGCAGATAAAGAGAAAAAAGGGAAAGTGTGAGCTGAGAGGAGAAAGGGAGGGATGGAGGCTTGTCTCATCCAGTGTCATGTCCTTCAGCTCAGACTGTGCGTGGGGGGGGGGGGGGGGCAGAGGAGGGAGAAACAGAGGGGAAGGAAAGACAGAAAAATGGGCTCCACCACTGCTTCCTTCGGGGATCCTGAGGCCTCGCTTACAGCCCGAAACTTCTCCCACAGGCATGGAAGGAAAGTACACGCGTATTAATACACACCAGCAGCGCGTGAGCTCATGCTGCCTCCAGCCTTCCCTGGTGTGTGTTTCGCTTGGCACCCCCAGCGCCTCCCCAGTGTGTTTAGAGTGATGCTGGATGTGGAAATCAGCCATGTCTCGGCGCGCGGCCTGGTGTGGCTGGCTGTGGTTCTGCCCGCTGAGGCTGACTGACCACCGCGTGATGAATCACACACACCCGCCCGGTCCAAACCAGCGCACACACGCTCGCAAACACACCGTCGGGTCCGACGCGGCGCGGCCGAGTGCATCAACGACCCCTTCCCTTGCTTCACCGGCAGCACAGAGGGTAGGAAAGGCTGAAAAGGCAGCGAGGAAGCAGCCGAGGGAAGGAGGGAGGAAGCGGAGCCGCAGCCCTACGCTGTCAGGGCCTCTCTCCCTCCCGCTCTGTGATTGGTGCCCTCGGCCAGGTCCGATTCATGTCCCACGGACAGCTCAGCTCATGCCCCAGTGGGCCTGTTAGCGCCGCCGGACGAGCGCCTACATGTGAGGATCTGGACAAGAGCCAGCACAAAAACAAGAAGGGAGCAAACGCGGGCGGACAGGCGACAAAGTGAGACGTCGCCCAGTTTGTTTTGGAACTTTGCTGCTTTTTATAGGCGGCTCGGCGGCCATGAGATCATCAAGCCTTCCCATTTCAATTACAGGCCCATACAACAGCAGTCTGCTGGAAAATGGACAGTTTACACGACTTCTCCCTCTTTTTCCCCTCTGCTAGAAGACTGCTGTCCACGTCGGCATGTCCACGTGCACAAACCCTGATTAAGAGCGATTAATCCGACGTTATGATTGAGTTTCTATTCAGATTTTAGGAGTTCCAGCCCCACAGATTCCACCGTTTGAAAGAGCGTAGCTTGTTTTTCCCTCTTGTCTCTCCAGGAAAATAACCCGACATCAGAGGATAACGTGACATCGCGCAGACGCCCGTTAACCGCGTTCTGCATGTGTGCCGGTGCAGATGTTCCGGTCGCATTTCAGCTCATCTGCACGACCCGGCGCTCCCGGCGTGCCGTCTCAGCGCTCGCCGAGGCTCCTCGGCCAATCAGCTGCGTGATTAGACTCCAGAGGGCAGAGCGTCGCTCTTCCGGGGTGAGAGGTAGAAAAGGCAAGAAAAACAAAAACAATGGCGGGGGGAAAAGAATGATAAGGAGTCTCGGGTTACCATGGCACCGCGGTGTGGTTAGAGAGCACCACTCTAGCCCCCGCCCCCGACCCCCGACCCCCACCTTCCTTCTGTACAGCACACCTCCAACAGACCCTGGAGGAGGGCTGGAGCGCTCCGTGGAACACATCCACAAGAGCCGCCGTGCAGGGCATCACCAGCAGGATGCCGAGATCTCTGGTAGGAGCGCTAAAATTAGCCTCAGCATGAGGTGCAGGGAGGGGAGGGGAGGGGGGGGGGGGCGGTGGTGACGGCACACGGCTACGGAGACGCTCCTCTGCACACTCACTAGGCTGCCGCCTATTAAATGTCTCAAGCAACACCCGCCTCTCTGTGCACGTACGTAACACGTCTCAGGCAAAGATGCCGCCAGCACCGCCAGCGCGGCGTCTGCGTCCCCCGCGTCCCACTTAGTCTCCCGCCGAGGAGCCGAACCTGCCGCTCAGCGTGGGAGAGCAGAGGGCAGATGGGCAGAGTCCGATTATAGAGTCGTCTGACCTCTCACAGGCAGCTCAGTGTGCTCAGCGCCCAGGGCCAGCGAAGAAACGCTGTTTGTTGTTGGTATTAGCAGCTAAACGGCTTAACTGTTAGCAGACGTGCTCCGAGAGGGTCGAGCACGCGGTGCTGACTTGGTGCCAGGACTCAAGAACCGAGGCGATTCAGGGGCGCTGCTCTGACCAGACGAGGGGAAGGAGCAGCGCTGAGGACTGGTGCATCAGAGCAGTTGTGCTGCTCCCTACTTTAGTACAAATATATATATTTTGGCTACACACACCAGCGGCTCCTCCCAGTTACCGCCTGTCGCTCGTCAGCGTCGGCACAGCCAGTCCAAGCAGTGTTTGGGGGACAGGCGGGACACACGTTGGGTGCTGGGTCTGTGGGACGACCCTGCAGACAAGCTGCGGCGTCCCTGTCACTCACAACTACTTCCTGTTGAGGCTCTCTACTTCCTGCGTGCAACAGCTGCGTTGGAGACGTGGAGTCCATCGAACCGGCCGTTCAGTTGAGCTACCAAAGCGTCCTTCTTTAGAGAGATGCCATCAAACTAATCATCAGAAAGCTGCACCCACTAAGGCCAGGTAGACAGGCCAGAGTTAGCATAAAGTACACAAGCTAAAAGAGCGAGCTGCGCCCAGATTAAGCTAAAGCGTCGCTAACAGTCTGTGTCAACTGCAAATGAAGCCTGAGATGAAAAGGGCTACAGTAATGCCCTCCGGCCTGTTGATTTCCCTAATCCCCTCCTTTTGTTGTTCCTGGAGCCCAGAAGAGGGTGTGACGGGGTCAGGGGTGAAAGTTAAGAGCCGGGATGGATGCAGGAGGAGGTGGGGCAGATGAGGTTTCACGCCCTGAGAAGGCACTGCCTTTTTGGCTGAAACCACTACTTTCCCTGCCCCCCCCCTCCCCCAACCCCCACCTGGAAAACAGATAAGGCCAGAGGAGGAGGTGTCCGTTGGAAGCACAAACAGGTTTCTGACTCAGCGGGGTCAAAGGTCAATGAGAATACTTCCAGTAGCCCGCACCGATTCCGGCGCCGACCTGCGTGTCACCGCACATGTACCAGCACGTCCCTCCTCTGAAGGGGGCTCCCGGCGGTCTTCGGCTTCAGCCCAGGAGCCGTTTCGTTCCCCTTTCGGCGACATTAGCAAACGGGGCAGCTCCGCCAAGGGCTCCGACCTTGTCAGGAGTCTCGCCACCTGATGGAAAAATCTCCTGAATGTCGATGGGCAGGAAAAGACAAACACAACTCAGCAAACCGAGAGCGTGACGTGTTTGCCCCCACACCCGCAGGAATGCCCGCACGCTCCGTCTTCTGCGTTATTTTGACAGAGGTGTGAAGGTCCCGCCCTCCAGCTGAATACCTGTGGGATTATTTACCTGCAGCCCGGGACAGGCCCGGCTGGGCCGGCTAACCGCTCTCGGGGCAAAAAAAACAACATCCGAGCGCGGGCGCTGAAAAACCCCCGGCCTTTATGTGACGGCTGGCTGGGGGAGATGAGGTTGCACCGGCTTGTCTTCTCCTCCGTGACCTCGGGGAGGGAGATGGTTGGAGAACAGGGCCTCGCATTGTTTGCTCGTGCCACCCTTCCTCCTCCCCCCCCTCCGCCCTCCTCCCCCTCCCCCCTCCGCCCTGCACCCCACCCACCAGAAGATCGAGTTAACTCTAGCCTGCGGTCACTCCACCTCCCTGGAATTTAATCCTGCGCCGCTGCGTTTGCCTGCGTCGGGCCGGTCGGCGAGGGGTTAAATCTTCTCATATCATCCATTTCGGGAGCGCGTGGTTGGACAGAATAAAGGCCCGGAGTGAGAACCGCGGCACCCCGGCATGCAAACATCAATCAGCCGGGTTCTAATACGCTCCACGTCGTGCTCCTCTCAGGTCAGAGTATTCCTCCGTGCCGGGATATTCCGGAAACCGGACGGCGAAAAGTCCAGGAGAGCCGAAAATAGGATAGATTTAACGCTAATGTCGGTTTTTAGAGAAAAAGGAAAGCAGCGAAACAAAGTTGTGTCTGTGAGGGACCGTCTGGAGCGGCGGTGCTGCGGAATTCACCGGATTTTCTCTAAATCGTTGTCAGGCTTCGCTCGAGCGTTCCAGCAGATTCCTCCCGCTTTAGACGGCAGAAGGAAGTTCCTGTGTTAGTGCTTCAAACCCACAACTGTGTGTGTGAGGACTCGTCACACACACACAGGCTAATGAATACGCACCGCGTATATATACTGATGCTATATATAAAAACCCTGATAAATGGAGACGCTCCGTAGCTCTCCGCTAGTGGGACCGTCTGGGGGAAGGAGAGCTTCCTTTGTCTTGTTCCCAGTACTGAGGGCAGGGGAGCAGAGCTGGGACAGAACCTCATAAATCACCCAGAGAGGACAGAGAGTAACAGCTCAAATTAAGATAAAACCCCCTTAATTATCAGCTAAACAGCCTGGTGTCCCCTCTCTCCCCGAGCTATCTGTCACCCAGCAAGCAGGCTGGTTACCGGAGGACAGGCCTCACTGGTGCTAGCACGCAGCTATGCTAGCACACATGTATGCTAGCACCCACCCAGATCTGATCCAAGCTCGGCCGTAGCAACACCGGGCTGTCAATCAACCTCTAACGTATCACCTCCTCGCATCTGTTAACCCCTAACACACACACACACACACACACACACACACACACAGTAGCACACACACACACACACACACACACACACACAGTAGCACACACACACACACAGTAGCACACACACACACACACAATAGCACACACTTCCCACTCCCCCTTTTCTCTCTTTGCTTATTCACCGCACCAATTATCATTACCCTAATGACTTCTCAATGGCCTCTTCTTCAAAGGCTATCTCTCTTATGTCCTCTTCTCTCTCCGCTTGTGGCCCAGGGAGGTGTCCTGACATTCTTAGGTTCTCTCCCCCCCCCCCCCCCCCCCTCTCTCTCTCCCCCTCCCTCTCTCTCTCTGTCTTTTTCCGTGACACAAAGGGAGGTATATAGCTGGAATTTTTGCAGTCACAGTTTACACAAAAACGGAATACGTGTGTGTGTGTGTGTGTGTGCATGTGTGTGTGTGTGTGTGCATGCACGTATCTGTGTCAGAGACGTTTCTGTGATAACAGAGACTATACAGACCAAAGAAGTCTATTTTGGCATCTATTATGGTGGAGTGTTCCTTTTTTCCACCAACTCTTCTTCTTTTTTCCTCTCTCACTTCTGGAGGAGGGAGTGTATTGATTTAATATTAGGCCTGAGCTACCATCTGGCTGGTTCTCATTCTTCTGTTTGTATAAAAGCAAGGAGAACAGAGACAGAGAGAGATGGAGATCGAAAGAGACTGGGCACAAAATTCATTATGCGTCTCTCTGTGAAAGAGAGAATTGTGTGTGTGTGTGTGTGTGTGTGTGTGTGTGTGTGTGTGTGTGTGTGTGTGTGTGTGCTTTAGCACACATGTTTACATTTTTGAGAATTATGTGTGGGATTTGCAGTGCAGCGAAAGAAAGCGCCCAAACTTGACTGCAGTCAAGATCTCCTGTTCAAAGATGACTTTCAAGTGAGCGTCTCTCATACGAAAGAACGGTCTGACATTAATTTCATTTTCTGGCAATAAATAAAGATGAAGGACAAAAGTACGAGTCAAACACAAACAGAGGAAAACAGAATTCCAATCATAGTTCTGTGGCGTAGACGTGGGACCAATTAAGCAAAACGCTGGTTTGTTTGTTTGCAAAGTCCTCCAAAACCGGCGCTCTCCTGCTCTGAGCCACGTCCGTGCACGAGAGAACTAGCAGCTACCTGAAGACCACACCGTCCACCTTTCCTCCCCTCCCCCACCCTGGGTAGCGAGCCAAGTGTGCACGCCACTAGTCTCACTCCCCTATCGATCGGTCTCAGAGATCCTCTGATGCCAAATATTTAACACCCCGCCCTGGGATTGATCGGAACACAGATGCTGAATAGAGGATCGGGTTCCCACTTGTTCCGTGCTTTTGGTGCACCCTGAACCGTGCCTGGAATACCTCCAGGTCTTCGCTCTGTCTCGGTGGTCTTCGGAATTGATGGAAAGGCCGGGGTGGAAAATATTTGCTGATCAGTACATCCTGTCCGGCTTGACTCCCCCGAGCCCTGTTTTCAGTTTCAACGTGTGTATCAACGTGCTGATGTAGCCGCGCGTGCATGAGCGCATGAGGGGAAGGGGGGCGTTGGTGGCCCACATGAGAGCGCGCCCTTACAGCCTGGTTGAACTAAACCTGATCTGCGATGAACTGCTAACGAGCTACGCTGTGTTTGACAGAGATCCAAAAGGTTAAAAACTGCTAAGCTAACCAGTGCTGCTTCAGGGGCTGGACACCTAGCGACACTGCTAAAGAGAGGATCTTGGAGGAATTAACCAGATCTCCAGATGGTGGCAAACACAACTCCTTAACTTCTGACCTGTTTTAAATGCCATGTGGATGTTCCTCCCCTGAGGCTTTTCTAAGTAGAAGGTGAAGGTAACGGAGGTTGAGGAGCTCCATGGATGAAAGGGTTCAGTGGAAAATGTGTCTGTGGTCTGGTCAGATTTTAATTGTAACTGCTGACTCTCCGCCAGCACGCCGATGGTGCCCCGGGTGTCAGCTTGTAAACGTGGAGCACGCCGCCTTCACTGAGATCCAGGGCTGCTCCGTGATTGATGGTAGGGGACGCGCCCCGCTAATTGTGATTCCTGACACAGGCACACGTCCCCGGACAAAGCAGGAGGGGAGCAGGGTGCCGTTCTCAATCACCTTCCAGTGGAGGGCCTGAGCGCTGCAGCGGGGGCCTCACAGGAAGGAGAACCCCTCCACGTTGGGCCGTACGGCCGCGGTAGAGCGACGGAACCTCTGGGGTAATAGTGTCCTGGCGTGGATGGGAGAGATTTACTTCACCCTCATTGGATTATCCTCATTGGATTTGACTTTAAGTCCGCTTCTGCTCTGTGGAACGGCGTGCACCTGCTGCAGCATTCACCTCCACCCACAATCGCCTCCACCCACAATCGCACTCTTTAATTGCACGTTGTTCCTCCTGGAACCATAAGTGTGCCGCATAAAGAGTCCCGATCCAGCTCTCTGGAGTCACTCTCTTAACACACTTAAATTTAACAACATTAGCAAACATTTGACCCGGCTGAGCCGCGGAGTCGGTGGACTGGAGTAAAGCCCCAACGCGCACTTGCTTTGTGCTTCTCCTCCACCTGCCGGCATCTTTTCAGAGCGAGGACAGATGGAAGTCATGAATTGGCTGCAGCGAGGGACTCTGTGCACTTGTCTTTATCGAGAAATCCCTTCATAGGGGGAGGGAGGGAGGGAGGGAGACAGCGTTCCTATTAGCAACAGGACGGTAATGAGGTTAACTTTTATTTCACCAGGACGACGCGGCGCCGTCGTAACCGTTCAAACGACACTAAAAATTGATTTCCAGGCCCGTGTTTGCATTTGCATTGATTCATTTCTACATTTCGGCATTGTTTTAATTGTACCTTCACAGCCGTATCGTCCTCCCGGGTCCAAGCCATTCATGCAAAGCCCCCCTATTGGTCCCTCCGGCCTCCTAGGCCCCTAAGGCCCCCATGAGCTTCCCACAAAAGTCCACAATGCTATTCAAACAATAGACCAAGGGACAAAGAGCACATTTACACAAGTGGGGCTTTCTTTGAAAGCAAAAAGGCACTGTTTGGAAGATTTCCAAACCCCCCCCCCTCTTCTGTTAAAAAAAAACATAAAAAAATAAATCAGACCTATTGGCCCCTCCACACCCTACCTCTCAGTTCCCTAAAAAAAAAAAAGTTCACAATCCCAGTGATGGAGACGTGGGAGCCAAATATTCTACACCAAGCTCAATCCCACCCGCCAGTCCACAAACACCCCCAATTTTGCCAAACCCCCTCTTTACAGGACAAAAGCCCTTTAGAGGCTGAGTGTATGTGAGGGTTCTGGTGGATACCATAGTGGCTTAAAGACCATGGAGGCCTCTGAGAGACATTTCTTTCACTCTTCATTTCTCCGTCCTTCTCCCTCTCTCTTTCCCTTTCTCCGTCTCTCAGGCAGTGAAAGGTTCAGCAAGAGGGAAAAGGGTTGGGGAGGGAGGGGAGAGGGCAGTTAAGTGTAGGGGTGGGGGTGTAGAGGGTGCTCTTGTGTCAACATTGGGATATTTTCCCAAAGATGCATATCGTCCCTATACAAATAGGAGATGTATTTATAGGAGTGCATAGAAAACTGCATGAGAGGAGAGAGCTTGGCCCGGAGTTCTGGCCACGGCCCCCACGGCTCCACGGATGGTCTTCATGGCTAGTAAAATTGTTATTCTTTAGAAGCACGTTGGCTGGGAAACACGTACGTTCTCAGGCGGCCACACAGGGCTCTCCCTCCCAATATGGCTGCCGTGCAGAGGAGCCCATTGAAGGAAGAGTTCCTCCGCCGTGGACCGCCGTCCCAGCCAAAATCCCAAGGCCCGCTTGTCACTGTGCTGCACAAAACCGGAGCTCAATCAAAAACGACGTTCCAAAAAAGTTACACAAGCATCTTGCATTCCTCTCATCTTCCCGCCGGACCTCCAAGGTCTTGGACGACAGAAGGTGAGATGGCTCTCAACGCCATCATTGGCTCGACAGACGCACCTTCATTAGGAGTAGGCGGAGTTTATACGTTCAGGAACACAACGATTATTCCGTGGGCCCTCTTCATTGGGATGAGATCCAGCTCAGGAGTGTAGAAGGCAGCTCGACAAGCCTTCAGCTACATGCATAAACAAGAAACTGGGACGTACCGAATGCCAGCGTTCCGAGCCTTCGCCCTGCGTAAAATAGGTCAGCAATCCAGAAAGGCAGGTTTGTGCGTCTGTGCACGAGTGTGTAGGCAAACACAGGGCTGACACGTTAAGGACATCTACAAACTTAGAACGAGCAAACACAAAAAGACAAAGCTCAAGCGGAGGGTAATGATGCACTTAAACCCTTTGTGATCCCAAACCACCCCTCAAAAAGGCCTTTCTTTGTAAAAGGGCAGCGGCCATTTGCAAACACAAGTGATGAATGTGAACTTGTTGCCTGTTTCTACAACAGACAAAGGTCAGATCTGGTTGCTCCACTGGACATTACACATCTGCTTAAAACGAGGTAACGAGGCACGTCTGGAACGAATCCGATGGTTTCCACGCAACATTTTACCGATCGAGAAGGCCCAGCTCGACTCCCCCCAGCCTCCCCCACCCGCCCCCTCTTCCTCCCCCTCCTTTAACAGGCCCTCCCAGGTGACATGACAACCTCTCACATAACCTGTCTGCTGTTTGCTAGCGCTGCAGCTCTCTACAACAATCCTGCGCACAGCAGGCGGCGGATACAGCAGCGGGCGAAAACCCACCTGAATAACACAGACAGTGTCCTGCAGCGAGCCGTGTGTGTGTGTGTGTGTGTGTGTGCGTGTGTGTGTGTCATGGATGCTGGTTGATCATTGGCCCTGTTAGGTTAGCATCTCCACCTCAGAGCTGCCACACAGGGGAGTTATTGATTAGCATTAAGCATCCATGCAGATGGCCAATAAAGAGCAGGTGAGCCAAAGAGGGCCTGGGGAGCGACAAAATGTGTGTGTGTGTGAGTGTGTGTGTGTGTGGGAAGGGGGGGGGGGCAGCAAGGAAAGGAAGGGAAAACTGGGATGAGCTGCCAAAAGCAACAAGGATGATGAGGAAAACAGGGAAATCTGATCAGTCTCCCTCTTGGAGGAATGAAAACATTGCATAATGCCCTCCGTATCCGCGGCAATATTGCAACGATTATTCCGGAGGCCGACTTTTCATTTGTCTTTGTTGATTTATTAGCCGTGCCAAGGATTGGAGCAAAGATGTCTGGAATGACGGGCGGATAAAACGCGACACAGGCTGTCAGCAAGCGTACATGGGATTAATTTCCCTGGCTTCCTAATCCAGCAGGAAGCCTCGTTTTTGGACTTTTCCTGATGTTCCTGCTTCTGACTTGAATGTGATGCAGGGTGCTGCACGCTTGTCAGGTATTGTGCATCAGTCCACGACTTCCCTGTCATATCTGTCACTCGGAATATGCTGTATAATTCACTGCTTAGGTCAGACACACACACACACACACACTCTTCTTCTTCTCTCATTGCTGGATATAAACCTAATATTTGATCACTTTCAGGGGAAATGGCAGAACCGAAGCCAAATGTCACCTTTAACATCATATTTATTGTTATTTAGTTACTCAATAAAACATATACAGATATATACAATATGCAGGAAAACAGACAACTGCACTTTACATATTATCAAAAAAAAGGAAAAACAAAACAAAAAAATCAGTTTGTAAATTGCCGTCACAGTCCTCCATCTAATGTTTCAGAAATTCAAATGGAACAGAAGCTTTATTTAAAGATTACAAGATTGCCTAACACACAGCAAAGGTTTCTCTTATTATACATGTGCAATACCAATAGTCTTTTTTTTTCCAATTCCCTTACGAAACCACCTGCCCTCCATCGCCGGCTCTCATTGGCTGGCGTGTATACGAGCGTTGGACCGGACGCCGAGGGAGTCGTGGCGATGGCGGAGCGTTCGCTCCCGGAGAGGGAGAGTTGGGCTAACAAACAGTTGTGTTACATTCATGCACGATCCACCCCCGATCAACCCACCATCCTCAGCCCAGGTTAAACGCCGGCACCAATGACGCCCTCTCTTATTTAAATCCTCTCCTTTGACAAGTCTTTTATTTTTTATTCCACAAAAAAAAAAAAAAAAAAAAAAAAAAAATCATCATTGATTTGAGGTTTTCCAGATGTGGGCTGTATCGTCCAGCAGTGTGTGTGTGTGTGTGTGTGTGTGAGAAACTGCGCGTGTCGGGGGGGGAAAACATGGTGTGTGTTACGTGTTAGTGTGTATGTTGGTGTCTCGTGTGTGTGTGTGTCTTCCTGTCCCTGAACAGGCAGCAGCTGCCCACAGTGGCCCCACCAACACCTTCATCACGCTCGTCATCGTTATCTTTATTTGTGTCTGACACGTCGTCGTTGGCGATCCCCCCCTCACCCCCTCACGCCGCCGCCGCCGCCGCCGCCCCCTCCTCGCTCAAGTCAGTGCGGCCACAAACGTCCCAAAGCGGTTGGAGATATCAGAGTGGAGCGAGCGCCACGAAGAGACGGGCGCCCCTCGGCCTTTACTGTCCCCCAGTTCGTCTGTGCAATGGACGGACAGGCACTGCAGGTGGTTCCCTCCGCTACCGCCACCTCCTCCGGCTCCCGGGGCCCCCGCTGCAGCCTTGCTCTGCGACAGCTCTGATTCTGCACAGCACAGGGAGAGAGAGAGGTTAATGGAGACGGAGAAAACCTGGAAAACCTGGAAAACAACACGCCGCCATTTAAAAGCGGCTTTTAATGAAACCGGCGTCGTGTTCACATCCCACCAAAACACACACACACACGCTCTTTGGCAGTGGGGGGGGGGGGGGATATCTGGAGCGCCGCTGTGGTCAGAAGGTCAAAGGGCAAAGAGAATGCCGGCCTTTGACCCCGCTTGACCCAATTTGCCGGCGTAATGAGCGCGCCGCAGCATCGACCCCGTGTCACCACAACGCGGCGTCGCCCGCACCCTCGGCTCGATTACGCAACACAATTTTAGGGAAAATGAATTCATCGTTAAATAAACGTATTCCCTTTCTGGAGACTAAATGTAATTATCTTCTATTCATTTTTTTTAAATTCAGAAAATAATCCTACAATCTTCATCATAAATCAATCATTTAGATAATATATATATATATTTTTTTTAAATGTTTAGATATTTTTATCCAAAAAACAAGGAATAATAAAAGCACACTGAGGCGGAGTGATGACCTTTAGACACAGTAAACAACTTTTTATAACGGGAGGGTTCAAAACTTTGAAACAAAGACACAAGAAATTATGACCGAGGGAATAAAAGTCAGCAAATGGGAGGGAGGCGTTCCGGAGGCGTTCCGGAGGCGACGGGTTAGGGAACGCGTGCGTCGGGTTCTGGCTCCGAGGAAGCCCGAAGCACAAAGAACTCCTGGCTGAAGATTCGGGATGCTGCTCCGATTACTCCGATTACGCAACGCAACACAACACAACGCAACGCAACACAACGCTGCTGCTGTGCAGGTGGAGGGTGATCAGAAAACGCAGGTGCACGAGAGTGTGCACGAGAGTGTGCACGGGGGGTTAAAAACAGCCCCGACAGCGTGATTGAGCATCACAACACACCTGTGAGACGACACAACAACCTTGTTTAGCTGCAGTTTACAAGGCGCGGTTACGGGAGAGCGTCGGACCGGAGGAAGAAAGGGCAGGCAGAGAGGCAGGCAGCGGAGCGGGCTCCTCGCCCCCGTCCCCCCCCCCGTCCCCCCGTCCCCCCGTCCCCCCCAGCCTGTCTGGCCTGCAACCACTGGAATGGAAAAGTGGGGGGGTTTGTAGAAAGGTCAGGCAGCCAAGCCTCCCGTCGTTCCTTATGTCTCTGACTCCGTCTTTGTGAATTTCTCTATCCAAAAAACCAAGTGTGTGTGTGTGTGTGTGTGTGTGTGTGGTGTGTGTGTGTGTGTGGTGTGTGTGTGTGTGTGTGAGGGGGTGGGGGGCCTCACACTGGGCAATGGGGATTTAAAGCAGTGGTGGTGGTGACAAGATCTAACATTTGCCAGAGGGTCCAGTCATACACCTCAGCATGGCAGATCCTCCCCACCCCCTGCCAGCAGCACCCCCCCCCCACACACACACACACACTCCTACCCACTCTTCACACTCTCCCTGCCGAACACTGTGCCCTCCAGCACCCACCGGCAGCTCATGCTAGCTGGGCACAGCAGGGTCTGTGCTGGCCTGAATAGGCAGCCAAGCGTTCCCCCGGCTCACTGCTGACACACAGCAAACTGACAACACACACAGCCCAAAACACACAACACGCCACCCCGTCGCCGTGGCTGCGCCTGCACGCACACGCACGCACGCGCC
This sequence comes from Takifugu flavidus, assembly GCF_003711565.1. NCBI lineage: Eukaryota > Metazoa > Chordata > Actinopteri > Tetraodontiformes > Tetraodontidae > Takifugu > Takifugu flavidus. Next base: position 16,911,109 of record NC_079524.1, read on the forward strand.
TGTGGACGTAAAGTTCCAAACCTGTCCATTAAAGCCCTGCTTCCGTTTGGATTCAGCGGATTTCTGCAGCTCCTGAAGCCGCACGCGCGCGCACGTGCACGGAACAGGCCTCAAATATCAGCCCCCAACACGACGGAGTAGAGACATCATTTTTCCGGGACTCTGGAATTGTGAGCATTATCCACGGTGGCATTCACAAGTGGAGACAGCAGCGTGAAATTTCCCGTCTCCCGATCCCAAATGGCCGTGACGTTCAACAAGAAAGGAAAATATAAACACTGTATGGATCCGCCACCTTGTTCCGCCGGCTTATTCCACTAACTGGGGAATCATATCCGCGGTAAAATCTCAATAATAGCCTCCTTATCTGGGGGGGAACAAGTGCTCGCCATCCACACCAGAGGAGGGGGAGAGCTAATAAAACGGAAACAAACGCACCTAAATATCTTTAACCACATTACGGCCGCACACGATTACCACAGTGTGCATTCAGTAAATAGTGGATTTAATGTGATGCCTTTATATCATCGTACCCCCCCCCCCCCCCTTTGTTATTTAGTGCCGGGTGACGATACACACACACACACACACACACACACACACACACACACACACATGCAGGAGGCTGCAGCAGCAGCGGGGGTGTGGAGCCGTCTCACAGACGCAGCCAGACACCATTTACAGAGAGGAGCGGAGCTTCGTGCGGGAGCCACCGCCGTGCACGTTTCTGGATGACGCCAATGTGCCCGAGCCCCCGCGGCCCGACACGGGTTCACACACACACACACACACACACACGGCCCACAGGAATCTCGTCAGCACCAATCTTTCCTTTTCATTAAAAAAGAAATCGAATTTGGATATTTTTTTTGTTCTTCAACAGGAAACGGACATTTAAAGAATCTATACCCCCCCCCCCCCCCCCCCATCCCAGAGCCATTACATTGCCTTCCCAGGCCCCAGAATCCCATGCGGCAGGCCTCTGCCCTTTCTATCCCCAGCTCTAGACTTCCATGACAACACTTCACCTTTGACCCGGCGCTCCCGAGGCTGCGACCCCCCCCCCCCCCCCCCTCCCCCGATCCCCTCTGAACACAAACCGGCCCAATCACAGCCCCCCATTTGCTGACAAAAACACCCAAAGGGCCGCGCTCCTATGACAGTGTGTGACAACGGGTCAGATTCCTTTAGCATAACAACTAGCGCTCCGGCCCGGTGTGAGAAGTCTGTCTTTGTCAGCACGGCAGCGACAATCCACAGGAAAAACGGATCCCAAGAAGAAGAAAAGGAGGGGAGGAGGGGGGGGGGGGGGTCGCCCACAGGATCTCTGCTTCCTATAAATCCACCAGCACTGCTATACTCCTTCAGGTGTCATCTCGGGTGCATGTGAGGATGTAGGATAGAGCGGGCAGCCCTACATCCTCACGTGCACATAATTCCAACTGCCGCAATCTGACCTTTCCCTCCGAGCAGGGAGGATATTTGGAGGGAGTGCAGCATGAAAGGGGGGGGGTGGGCGCATTTCTCAGGCAAGGGCACAGAGGTTATTTTGGTTTGAATTTTCTCTCTGCTCTCTGGCCTGAACAAAAAGGGAGGGGGGACGGGGGGGCTTGTCCAGGCAAGCTTTGGCGGCGTAGGTTACCTTCTCTCAGACACACACCTCCCCCTCCGGAAAGGAGACCAGACACAAATCAGAACCCGGGAGGTGATTTAGGGGCTCCTTCATAACTCACAGCCACGTCCAGGACCTGTCCGGCGTGTCATCCCGCTCAGCGCCACGCTGATCTACCTCCGCCGTCTTTATTTCGTAATCAGCGCAGCCGTGCACGCTCGCATCGCGGCCTTTCCGGGTTTTTCCCGCTTTTTAAATACAGCCGCCCCGTGTGATGCGTAGAGTTCTATTACATTATTGGAACATACCAATCATCGGGGCTACGGGGGTCGTCTGGCTGTCCCGCCTCCGTCCCCCAGGACGACCTGAGCTAGCGTCATAACTCATTTGTCATTACCTCAATACAAATTACAGGTGCCTGACGACTACCTGGACGGCTATTACCGCCGCAGGCAGTAACAGACAACACACACCTTTGCAAACCTGACACCTACACACACCTACACACACCCCCGCTGAGCTATGTTGCTCCGCAGCAGCGAGGTGGACATTTCACCTCCAGACGGGAGGCTTGAAACCTCGTCGCTAGCAGATAAATTCTGTTCCTTCCGCCTTCTGACAACATTTACCACACGCTGAGACTATTTTTTATCCCGTGCCGGCGCCCCGTCTCCAGGGGACGACACCACCCCGAACGCGCCGCTATTGTGACGAGCTAAAGCTCCGGCAGCAAAAGGCCTGACACCTCCGCTCATCTCTCGCTCTTCATCAGCCACCAGCTTCTGTAGCAGGCTTCCTGTGACTGTCACTCACTAGTAACACACACACACACACACAAATTATCTTTAAACGTGCAAAGTACTATTTAAAAGCAGATAAAAATGTCGCGAGCTCAAGCAAGAGGGGTTGAAGTTGCTAGCACGGCCTCCCCGTGTCTAAATATATCGAGCTTTACGTTGAGAGACGCCACGTTTGCACCATCGTCTTGACAAGCTGTTACTTAAAAAAAAAGCGCAACAACAATTTATATATATATATTTGCTGTGTGTTTTTTCTTTTTTCTGCCAGAAACCCTGCAGACTTCCACAATCTCACAGGATAATTGTGATTTTTAGAAATAATATTACTGAGGCTAATTGCTGTTATTACGGTAATGATCGTCATTACGGCCGTGCGAGAGCGAGCGAGCGAGCTAGCGAGGGCGGGCGGGTGCGTGCGGTGGAAAACGTCAATATGAAACACCTGTAATGACAGGTAAAGAACATCGGCAGCCCCGGGCTGTTTTCCTTCTCCACGTTCAAGCGTGTGCCAATCACCTCCCTCTTTTTTTTTAGAAAAAAGGAAATAGAAATTAGTGCTTTGATTTGAGAGGTTGTTGTTGTGTTGAAATGTCAAAGACAGGTAGTCTCGCAGGAATGTTTCCCATGGTGGAATATCAATACGGCACTTCCTGTGGATGGAAGCGCTGCCTAGTAGGTGCCACAAGACACAAGTTCCCTCTTTTCCAACCTGTCAACGCCGGAACAAGAGAGATTTGATCATTATTAGAGCTGCTCATCGGCTAATTAGCGAGCGCAAAAAGCAAAACGATTCCTCGGGGTCGGCTCGCGGATAAATTCTGCTTAAAAAAAAGAGAGAAGAGTCAAAACAAAAATAAGTGGATGGCTTCCTGCTGATGGCCTTTATCAAGTCTTTGCATTCGTTCCCTAATGAACGGCCAGTTCCTGGCAGGGAAGGGAAGAGGAGGAGCGTCAAATAAACGCCATAGAAGGAAAGCTAACGGAGGTTAACGAGGCATCCACGCCACGCAGAAACGGCGGCGAGCGCATCACACCTTCTGACGGCACCTCGCCTTCATCGGTGAGGCCCAGCCTGCGCTGGACGACGGGGAAATTCCCCTTACAGGGTCCACACGACCTCTGACCTTCAGCTTTCCTCACCGCTGCCACATTAACTCAGCCAAACAAACAGGTTCAGGCACCGGACCGACGTCTTGAACGCAGCTTAATGGAATAATGGTGAAAGTCACAAACACTGGGTCAAACCTGATAGGAAAGATAGGTTTTAAAAACTGGATCTGGATCAATAGCGTGCTGCTCCGCAGCTGCATTTAAACAGCTAAAAAGGCTCGAGGTTTCTTCTTGTGTTGCGTGTTTGACAGGCGCTGCGTTCAGCCCTTTGTTTTACGTTGGTTGGAGACACTGGTGTCATTTCACCGCTAAAAAAGGTGGAAAAGCTCCACTGCAGGTGGAGGATCTGTTGTGTTGCTGCTGGAGTTTGAAGAGCGAACACTCCGAGCTGTGATTTATCTAAAATTATTATGTTATTTTGCTCCATTCCATACAGCCTAAGTGTCAGATTGAATCTCACCCCCCCACACACACCCCCACACCCCCCTTCCAAATACACCTCCACCCCCATTTCATCTTTGCTGTCTGAAGCACTCAAATGAGAAACTGTCAGGAGCAGTGATTTGTGCTAACTAGCTATCGATCGCTCCTGAGCTGCATACGGCCTGTCCAGGCAGGGAAGGCTGGAGGAGAGAGGAGAGGGGGGGGGGAGGAGGAGAGGAGAGGAGGGGGGGAGGGGGGGAGAGGAGAGGAGAGGAGGAGGAGAGGAGGAGGAGAGGAGGAGAGGAGGAGGAGAGGAGAGGAGAGGAGAGGAGGGAGAGGAGAGGAGGGAGAGGAGAGGAGAGGAGGAGAGGAGGAGGAGAGGAGAGGAGAGGAGAGGAGACGGAGAGGAGAGGAGAGGAGAGGAAGGAGGAGAGGAGAGGAGGGGGGGAGGAGGAGGAGGAGAGGGGAGGAGGGGGAGGAGAGGAGGGGAGGGGAGGGGAGGGGGGGAGAGGAGGAGAGGAGAGGAGAGGAGGGGAGGGGAGAGGAGAGAGGAGAGGGGGGAGGAGAGGGGGGAGGAGAGGAGAGGACGAGAGGAGAGGAGAGGAGGGGGAGGAGAGGAGAGGAGGAGGGAGGGGAGGGGGGAGGAGGAGAGGGGGGAGAGGAGAGGAGAGGAGAGAGGAGAGGGGGAGAGGAGAGGAGGGGAGAGGAGGAGGAGGAGAGGAGGGGAGGGGAGAGGAGAGGAGGGAGAGGAGAGGAGGGGAGGGGAGGGGAGGGGAGGGGGGAGGAGGAGAGGAGAGAAGAGGAGAGGAGGGAGGAGAGGAGGAGAGGGGAGGGGGGAGGAGGAGAGGAGAGGAGAGGAGGAGGAGGGAGAGGAGAGGAGGAGGAGGGGGAGGAGGGGGAGGAGGAGGAGAGGAGAGGAGGAGAGGAGAGGAGAGGAGAGGAGAGGACAGAGGAGGGGAGGGGGAGAGGAGGAGAGGAGAGAGGAGAGGAGGAGAGGAGGGAGGAGAGGAGGAGAGGAGGAGAGGAGGGGAGGGGAGAGGAGAGGGGGGGAGGAGAGGAAGAGGAGGAGGAGGAGGAGGGGAGGGGAGGAGGGGAGGAGGGAGAGAGGAGAGGAGGAGAGGAGGGAGGAGAGGAGAGAGGAGAGGAGGAGGGAGAGGAGAGAGAGGAGAGGAGAGGAGGGGGAGGAGAGGAGAGGAGGAGAGAGGAGAGGAGAGGAGAGGAGAGGAGAGGAGGAGAGGAGAGGAGAGGAGAGGAGAGGAGAGGAAGGAGAGGAGAGGAGAGGAGAGAGAGGAGAGGAGAGGAGAGGAGAGGAGAGGAGGGGAGGAGAGGAGAGGAAGGAGGAGGAGAGGAGGAGGGGAGGGGAGGGGAGGGGAGGGGAGGGGAGGAGGAGGGAGGAGAGGAGAGGAGAGGAGAGGAGAGGAGAGGAGAAGGGGAGAGAGAGGAGGGGAGGGGGGAGAGAGAGAGGAGAGGAGAGGAGAGGAGAGGAGAGGAGGGGGAGGAGGAGAGGAGAGGAGAGGAGGAGAGGAGGGGGAGGAGGGAGAGGAGAGGAGAGGAGAGAGGAGGAGAGGAGAGGAGAGGAGAGGAGAGGAGGAGGGAGAGGAGAGGAGAGGAGAGGAGAGGAGAGGAGAGGAGAGGAGAGGAGAGGAGAGGGAGGAGAGGAGAGGAGAGGAGAGGAGACAACACCACAGTAACATTCATATTTGTTCTCATCCTCAGTGAATCCTTCAGTGCTACTTTTCCAATATCTCATGTCATGATGTCACCAATAATGCAGTTGTTTTTTGGGTTTGTTTTTACTCTTCATTTTTTGCCAATGTTGCCGTTTTAATTCCAGATCAAATAAACCCGCGTCCATAATTGTGCTGACTGGTTCAGACCGGTGACAAAGACAACAAGCTGCTGCTTCTTTTGTCCGGAACTTCCGCCGCTCTTCCTCACTGACGGCATGTGGCCTTCCCGCGTGCTCACATCATAAATAACAATGCATCGATTCGAGGCTCCGCGCGCCCCGGTGCCTCTCCGCGCGCCCGGGTGCCTCTCCGCGCGCCTCGGCGCTTCCCTGCGCCCGCGCGCGTCAGAACAAAGAGCCGCTCGAGACGCGCGAGGCGCTTTGCACAAAAATCGAACGTCTAAATTCAGACGAGCGGGGAAATATTTTAGTGTTCCGGCGACAACGACAGCGAGCGTAATTACGAGCGTAATAACGACGGACGCAAAAAATGAGGTAGCTCAAAAAATTAGTGAAAAGTTAAAAAAAACCCATTTAATTCCAAAAATCCCACATCTATTCGATTAATGCGCATATGACCAAATACGGGTCATTTTAATTACGAATAAAACCCAAAAGAGAATTATTTTAAATTTGTTTTATTGGTATTATTATTATTTGTAAAATGCTATTAATTATTACTACCTCTGATTTTAATCGTAGCAGCAGAAATTTCTCTAAATGTTTTAAACTGGATTTGCGATTTGAGCGTCATTAAAAGTCGAACTGCACACACGCTGATTGTAAAAAAAATTCGATTAGTGAACTGCTTTGTTGCGTTTACGCAAAAACTTGGTTTCGTTTTTCTGCCGAGATGTTGTCTTTAAATTTTTCTTTTAATAAACGCTATGAATTAATTTGTGCTTGGCGAAAAGACAAGCACGTGAGATCAAATCGCATATTTAAAGTGCAAATGTTCTGTTAATAATCCGATTAAATATTTACAGGATTTCCCCTCAGCAAAAAAAAATTAAAATAAATATCTGATTTCACCGTGTTCTCCAAACATGGATCTTCTGTCCTGACAATCTAAAATCAATCCTCTGTATTATCCCATGGTAATAACAAAAACAAACACATTACGAGGTTAAGGGAAACCCCGCTGTGCAAAACTATACCCTAAAGAAAGCCATTCATCTTCTCAATGTAGTCGTTCACCCTGAAAACCGACATAAAGAACCAAAGGAAATGTTAACTTTTCTTGAGCTGCTCTTTTGAAGCACCTTTACAATGAAAACCCCTATAAAATACCCTGTAGAAGCCACCGTTCTCTTGGCGCTAAGCTGGCTTTTAAACTGCTGTATAACAGACATTTTTAACAGCAAAAATAAATATTCAATAAGCGTAATTTTTACGCAAAGAATTCGGGGGAACTATCACTAAATTACTACCCACCTAAATATCAAAGACCAGAGTAAAACACAGAACTGCATTTTCTAGCAACACAATACTGTAAAAAAAAACAAAAAACAGCACGATTATCCAAATACATCGAAACTGTGCAGCTGATTTTCACGCGTGAGAATTGTAAGAGAAATGACAGAGACGTCTTATCACACAACAGTCCGCGTTGCTAGCGCGAGGCTACGCTAAAACCATGAAAGGAATAAAGTCTTTTACCTTCTTTGCTGCTGTTTTGGCTCTTATTTTTTTCCCATTGTCCCATGGCCTTGTCATCCTCTGACCCGTCCATCATGGCCTTGTCACTGGGCACATACCAGGTGGCATGCTGCTCTGCCATGAGGGTGTCAAGGTCAATAGTGCCCATTGAGCTCTTCCCAGCCTCCGGGCTGCAGCCTGCCAGCTCATTGTCTCCGTTCTGAGAGGGACAGTCACCATTCTTCTTGCTGTTCTTCATTGCCAGGGGCTGGTCCTCAGAGATACTGAACTGCTGCCGCTGGAGCTGTATCTGGGCCTGCAGAATCTCCAAAGGATGGATTTCTTCCTGGCCAGAGGTGCTGGAAGGGGTGCGTACCTGCTCTGCTCCAGGAGTGCTGGGGTGGCTCACCCCACTGGCCCCTGCGCCCCCTCCAGCATTCAGTCCGTAGCCGTCTGGTGTCGAGGTAGTGTGATTGTTGATACCCATGCCGAGGGGGTTCGGTCCGTTTATCAACCCGTGCTCGCTCCTCTGCATTTTTGGTGAGCCAGAGATCATGGGGCTGCGATTGGGGTTTGCAGCCAGGGCCCCTCCTGTGTCTGAGCTCGAGGACACCTCATCCTCGTTGCCAAAGTGAGTGCTGACATCGTCGGGGAAGTCCACACGTGGCGAGCTACTGTCAGACTTAGCAACGCTTTGGATGCCGCTGTCGAGCGAAGACATGAGATCAGCCTGGTCCCCCAGCATCAGCTCGCCTCCTTTCCCCCAAGAAGGTGACTGGAGGTGTTTCTCGTGGGGCGTACCCCCTCCCCTCTCCCCAATGCCAGCCGAGGACGTCTGCTGGCCTGGACTTACAACAGGGTTACCATTGTCAGAGGAAAAAAAAATTCCAGGGCTCACATGTCCACTGTCTCTTTTTCTCCTCCCTCTCCCTCTCCCACTCCCTGTTGCTGTCTTCCCCTCACTGCATGGGGTAGCGTCCATGTTGTAATTTGGGGAGAGGGCACTGGCTTCCCCCTGCACCGTCTGGCTTTGACTTGCAGGCTTAGGGTTGCTATTCCCGGTGCCAGGCATCTGGCTGTTCTGGGAAGAGCTGCTCTGAAAATATTCAGGACCAGCACTGCCAGTCCCATTAGATGTGCTGCTATTAATGTCCTGTTCCGTCTGACTCAGTTTTCGCTTGCCCTCGTTTTGGTTCTTCTTGTTGAACGTTACGTTGAGATTGGGTGCTCCTAGACTGGCGATCATGTTCTGGCAGGCGGTAGAAAGGGCCGCCAGGCAGCTCTGGCCAAAAACACTGTCTTTAGCGCTAGTTTTGCTAAAGTTCCCCAGAGACAGAGCTCCCAGCTTGCTCACAGATGCCCGCTGGCCCGAGGGGAACTCGGACTGAGACTGGTAGGTCCCCGGTGAGGTGCTCACCCCCTGGGGAGCGCTGTGAGCTGGACCCGCACGGTTAGCCCCTCCATAGGGAAATGTTGGCTGCGCTCCCATCGGAGGCGCGGGGAAGTCCGCCGGACGCCTCTCCGCCGGTGCGTTCGGATGACCCGCTCCTGCTCCCGGTGACTGCATCTGCGAGAGGTTGCCCATGTTCCCGCTGAATTGCGAGTGCATGCCCGGAGAATGGAGGGGCTGCACATGCCCGTCTCCCGGCATTCTCATGGGCTCCTGCATGGCCATGGCGGGCCTGAACATCATTCCGGCCCCGTTCTGCTGAAGCCCCATGTCGTGAGGCCCCGCGTCACTGCCTGCTCCAGCCATACGTCGTGACATGATGTCTCCCGGGGGGTGGGACCCTTGGAACCAGGAGTTCTCCTGAGCAACATGAGGGTTCTGTCCATCGATGTTGGGCATCCGGCCGCTGTTCTCCCTGTCAAAGCTGGGTTGCGGCATGCTCCCTCCCGGGCCTCCGTGAGCCATTGGGGCAGGTGGAACGTCGCCGTGGTGACCGAGCTGCTGCAGACTAGGCTGTCTCATCCTCTGCTGCTGGTTGCGGGACGCCATCTGCTTTATCATCATGGCTGCGTTTTGACGCTGCTGCAGAGACTGCTGCTCAGGCCCCGGATGCTGCAGGGGTCCGGAGGGGAAGCCTTCACTCACAGGTGGGGTGAAGTCTCCAGGCAGGCCAGGGTAGGCAGAGGGGGAGAGGTGATTATCCATGCCGCCGCCGCACCAGCCCTCCCCACCCTGGGCATGTGGGAAGTCAAATCGGGGCCTTTTTGCCATGTTCATATAGGGAGAGTCAAAATGTTGCAGTCTTTGATTGGGGGGTTGTTGGGAGGGAGGGGGAGCGGGCTGTTGCATATTAAACATGGGGTCCCCATAGGGGTGCAGACCCCTATTTTCTAGTCTGTGAATAGGATATTCAAACTGGTTGTGTTGGCCGGGCATCATGACCCCTCCATCCAGAATGTTGGGGTTTGTAGAGCCAGGCTCGGCCTGAGGAGGCCTGGGGAGGCCAGGGGGGCATGAGTTCTGTCTGGCTATCAAACCAGACTGTTGTTGCTGCTGCATGAGAGGATGTCTCGTATTGACCCCCGGCTCCATTCCCATGGGCACCTTCCGGCCGTTTCCAAAGCGTTCGAAAAACATTCCGTGCGGCGACGGTTGGGGCTGCGGTGGCGCCTGGTGCCCCTTAGATATGCCCTGCATACCTGGAGTCCGTGGCATTCCTGGGTTGCCGGGAAAATTCCCAGCAGGAACTGGCCTTCCTGGCCCGTAATGGGGTAACTGAGATTCTGATTCTGAAGGGGAAAACACATGCACATCAAAATGTCCAGAAGGAGGCTCGTTGGGGAAGTTATAGTCTAATCCCTCTACGGCCCCCTGGTTAGGCAATCTCCGGGGCTCTACCACATGAGACTCGGAGGAGGAGGAAGAGGACGAGGGGAGGCCGTGAAAGGATGCCGCCCTGTTAGGTGACTGGTCCAGGGGTAGACAGGGAGCAGGTACAGCGTGGCTGCCACTGGGGGGGCCGTGATGTTGGAAATCAGGCATGTTACCAGGTCGCTGCTGCTGCTGCTGCTGCTGCTGCTGGGGGAAAGCGTCCCCTGCTTGTCCCTCCGCGAGAGGATCAAATCCATCTCCGAAGCCCTGCTGCGGTCCCATGCCATTGTTGTTGTAGCCCATTAGCCTGCCGCCGTGCAGGCACGATGACCCCGGCTCGGGGCCCCCAAAATTCCCAGAAAAATGAGCGTGGGTTGGGTGGGAGTGAGCTTGATGACTGTGAGGATGTCCTTGATGAGGTTGCTGGTTGTTAAAAAATCCGTGCATGGGTCCTTGCTGCTGCTGCTGCTGCTGAAGTCCACCGCCCGCGTGCATGTCCGTGTGGCCCCGCGGGTGGAAGCCCCCGTATGGCTCTCCGTTCATGTTCATGTTGAGCCCCAGCATTTGAGGCTCGCCCAGAGGACCCATGCCGGGCTCCACGGCTCCCGGCAGGCTGCCAGCGTGAAAGCCTGGGCTTTTATAATGGGAGCCCATATTCAATCTTGCTTGGTTTATTTTTCTCTCCGACTGGCCAGGGTTTCTGCTATTAATGTGAGAACCAAACTGCTCCAGTCCAAACATACTCCTCGGCGATCAATCCCACATGACGAGCAGTTTGCCGGACATCGGCGCACTGTTCTCCGTCTGGCCCAAAAAAAATAGACAAAAAAATAAAAAATGTTTTAAAAAGTCTCTGTAGTTTGCGGCCAAAATCAAAACGCGGGTGAAACAGGCCGCCTCTTCTTTCAATGTTAAAATTCAAAAATGAAGTTCTCACAGTTATTGCTTTTAATCACGGACGCGGGGAAGAGCGGGGCGGAACACGCGCCTAAAACGCGTCGCTTTTTGCGTTATTTAAACCGTCAACTCGTATCAAACATCGCTACTTATCTTGTCGCGCGGCTGCCCCAAAATATTCCAAAGTTTTTTTTCCCTGCGCGCATTTCTTCAAGGTGAGCACAAAACGCACGTCTCCGGGGCAACTAGACGGGGGACGCAGTCATTACTGCCCGAAAATTCAATATTCCGCTCCGACGCCTAATGTCCCACAGCAACTTTTTGTTTCAGGTCCCATAATGAAAACAGGGCTGGGGGGGGGGAGTCCAGATAGAGCAGTTGGGTTCCGACCACTTCTTCGGGTAAAACTCGTTCTCGTCGATCTCAGCCCGTCGTTGTCACCCAGAATACCATCAAGTGTTGATGGATCCGGCGCGATGGAAAGTCCACGAACACGGATCTCCGCGTCAAGCGACCGGGGGGGAAGCGTTCACGCGCCCGCACCAGTGCGTTACCACGGAGCGACCTGACAGCATCCTCCACCGCCCGCCGCTCTGGGGGCCCCCGCAGCCGAGCGCCGTGCCTTTAAAGTCCCGCCGGCGCGCTTCGCCTCGCTCGTGTGCGCGTCCCTCCGTCGGATCGAGCCGCGTCCACAGTGGTCTGAGCTCGCTCGGGAGAGGATCACGGATGCACTCGCGCTCCGATCTGCCGCTTGGCGCCGTGTGAGAGCGACGCGTTCGGAGGAGCCAGCAACAAGTTTTGCATTTCTGCAGCCGCTTCCATCGGTGGAGCCTCAGCCAATCAGAGCGGGCGGACGCGGCTCCGGGGTGGGACGAGCGCCTTTAAGGTGGCCGCGAGCACGCTCTGATTCTTAAAAAATGGCTAGCACTTAAAATATTGGGGTTTTGGCTGAAGGCGGCGATGGCGAATTTGTCCACATTTCAAGCGCGTTTGGGAGGATGCGGCTTTTTTAAGATGAGCCGTTTGTTGCGTGACCGGGTTGGAACGCGTCAATGGCGCACGGAAGAATCCCCTTTTGTGTGACGTTTTAGAACTTTCAGCCATCAGCGAGTCCTTCTGTGAGTGAGTGAGTGAGTGAGTGAGTGAGTGAGTGAGTGAGTGAGTGAGTGACACCATTGTTGTGCAGCAAACACTGACTCGCAACCACTTGGTTTATTTGACGCATTTCCAAAGAGTGTTGAGTTTCAACTGCAACTCTCTCTCACAATTAAGGGTCTCTGTCCAACAAAGCGCTCGGCCCTTTGTAGAATTATTTAAAAGTGATGCGGGAAAACCGGTGAGTTAGAGATAAGGCGAGGAAGTGGCGCAGCCCGACGTTAGAGTGTGCGTAAACACGCCCCGGGAGGTGGAGAAAGGCTTTCCAAACCACCGTTTGAGCTAAGTCACGTCGTCATTGGGCTTCGGCTCTGATGATCAGAGAATTGTCTGTAAACGGAACACAGATAAGACGAGTAAATCGTTGAAAAGGCGACATGAAACTTTGCAAAAGACGAGGGGATGGGGCAGCGGAACAAAGGCTCCTCGTTTAAATTAATGTTGTTGACGACGTAAAACTATTTTTAACGTGCTTGGACATAATTGCGTTTTCGTTTTTTACTTAAAACTTGCTCAAAATGGAGTTCACGTCCTCTTGCTAGAGGATTTCAAATGCCTGGTTAAAATAACGCAGTTTATAATATTCCAAACAACTTTATTTGCATTTCAATAAAATCACCGTTGTCTAAATGTTGCAAAGATAAATTGGTCAAAGGAGCGCGTGGACAGAGGGCAGGTCGAGACGGACCGAGCTGTGCAGGATACAAGGGGGAGTTTTAGCAAACGGACACAGTGCCACCTAGCGGCCGGCGTGAGAGAGGGCAGGGCGCGCGTCCACGGTAACGCAGAAGAATCAGATTGTTTTCACATGGAGTGATCTGGAGTTTAGCATTTATTTCTTTATTTTTGAACAGGAAACACAAATTAAAGTATTGTTTTATTTATTTTTTTGGAGTAACACCAAACCAAATTCTGTTTTGAATGTCATTTTTACCCTTGACTCTCTGTCCTCCTCAGATATTTTAGGCAATATGTGCACATTGACAGACAAGTCAGGACGCGGCGCGGGCAGGACTAAACGTGCACGTGTGGAATTCTGGCAGTGTGGACGGGCGACGGCAGCAGCCCGGAGGACGCGTGTGATGGGGCGGAGGAAAGTCCTGCAAGTCTCCGTTGAATCTGTTGGCTCCGGCCAAACATCTGGTCCTTCCAGAAGTTTGCTAACCATTCATCTCTAGGCTCCTCCCCCTCTCCATGTCACTCACTCTATATCTGTGCACTGACCTCTGACCCCACTGCCCCCCCCCAACCCGCCATATTCCTCCTGACTCTTGGAACTATAATTCTGACACCCGTTCTGCAGCGTGACGGAGCGGCGGAGTGATCTAGAACTCCATTTGTCTCAATATTTAAGAGAAGCGGCTGCTAATTTAGCCTTAATTCTTCCTCTGATAGACTTCCCTAGTTGCGGGTCAGCATCCTTCAGTTGAGGGGCTGGACTGAAGGTTCCCCTGGATCGGGAGGGGGGCAGATTTGATGGAGCGCCCCTGATGACGGCTCCCTCCCTGCTGGCCCCGCCCCTTTTCCATCGCAGCAAGAACAACAGGAAAACTCCGGAGAATCTCTGGGGCTAAACTTGACCCGGGCCCGGAGGATGAGGAAGGCCCAGTGACATCACTGCCAGCCTGCGCGCGGCAAAAAAATAACTTTCCTGTCGGAGAAACCGCCAGGCGGAGCAGAGGTGACCCCGGGGGGGGGGGGAGGTCACAGTCTGCACGTAAACACGCAGGGGGGGGGCCAGCGCCCAGCTGCCAAAAACACGTCGAATGTTGTCTTTTGACAGGAAATGAATCGGTGCACGTACGCATCGTCGTAGGTGACGTAAACGGCAGATGACACATCCCTCCGCGGTGTCCAGGACGGACGGACAGACGGACGGACGCAGGCTTCCTATGAAACCCTGCGAGCTGCCAGTTAACAGGAGGCGAGTGGGCGACGTCTGCCCGTCTCCGCTTTTAGAAGCGGCGTTGTTTGCTTGTTCTGGGGCAGATACGACCGGTTTCCAGGCACACGAGCGTTCCTGCGCGAACAATAAAGGCAGCGGATATCTCCGCCAGCAGGCCGACAGCTCTTCCTGCTCTTTAGCGCGCATTCCGCTGTTGCCGCGCGACCTTTCTGACCCGCGGGTCGCCCGGTCCGGTCCAAGCGGGGGTCAGACGTTCGTGTCCGAGGAGCATTCGGACATTCGGAACGCTTTGAACAGCGTTAGCAAGGCAGCGTCAGCGGCTCCTGATCGAAGGGTTATTTGGGGTTTAGGATGATGAAATAAGGCTCGTTAATTATTTAATCAATAACGACTCAGGAGCACGAGGGCTGGGTGGAGTTTCAGACCAAAGTTTATTTGATAATCACAATACGTGGAGACCTGATGGCACACAAGGAGATCTAGAGGAGAGAAAAGGCACAGAATGTCGTACATTCAGAAACACACCCCCGGAATTTCAAAAGCTGATCACCGATATTTAAAGGAAAGCAATAAAGGCATCCGGGGCGTCGGGTTCGAACCCCGCTGCAGGGGTAGATGCAGAACCTCGAGCTCGCCACCCGACGCACCCTTGTTGCCTCGTTCACCTGAGAAAACGGTTAGAAAATATTGCGTCACGACTCTCGCCGCTCAAATCCGATTACATCATCGTCTCAGAGTTTACGGAATGGAAATGTTCGGACCTTTTTTTACATGAATGTCTTGCAAGGAATCATTAAAAAGGGAACAAAAAAGAACGCCGGTCCTCTGGTTCAGTAGAAGCCACCATGAAAACAGATGTGCACAGATGTGAAGAACCGGACATAATACTCTGATGCCGGGCCGGGCCGGGCCAGGCCTGGGCGCACGTGAAGCTCCCCGAGTTCTGTAAACACAGCTAGGACGAGCGACAGGCTGAGGAGGGGGCGGGGTCAGACCTTTTTAGAGGATGGCTGAAGGCCGGAGGCGGAGCTTTGGAGAAGCATTCACACCTGCGTGTGTGTGTGTGTGTGTGTGTGTGAGAAGACGTCACACTCTCAGTGTATGGGGGACGTGCACGCGTCTGTACGTGAACACCCGTGTGGGCCCGACTGTCGGGGTGAGGAGACGCAGGGTTCGGATTAGAGGGCGGAGCCAGCGCTGAGTCATGGTTAGCGGGAAGAGCCGAGGCAGGAAGGAACACGCGTTTGAGGGTGTGCAGATGAAACGGGCCGGGCTCTTCGGAGGAATGTTTGGGAGAAGATGTGTCCGGAAACGTGGAGGTTTTGGCCCGACAGCAGCCGGTACTGAAGGAGGAAGAGGCAGCTCCTCTTCTGGTCCTGGTCTCCGCCGCTCCGCCTCAGGAATCCGCCGCGCTGGTTCCTCGCACTTTACCCTGGAGGCGCAGCTGTGAGGGAAGCAAAGGAAAGGGGACGGTGAACAGCTGCTAGGCAACGGCGACGTCTGCTTGGGACGGTTCGGACTGTGACCCGGGCCTGGACCCACTCCTCTGGAGGACCGAACCAATCGGAGCTCCGCCCTGAGATCTTGAACGCAACACCAACCACAGCTCCTCTATCCAGAGCTCGGGATCCCCGAGCACACACGAGCGCTTCGTCACATCTCCGGAACCGTTAAACGGACCGATGTTTTGGACTCCGGAGCAGGTAGATAACGGCCCCGCTCCCACGTCCGCCCACCCGGAGGACGGTGGCTCCGGGAAGTCAATTAGTGGGAGAATCTGATAGTCCAACAGCTTAATGGGAGAGCTGGAATCAACAGTGGCTGGAATCCACACGGCGCTCCTTCATCCTTTTCCCCACACACACACACACACACACACACACACACACACACACACTTCTCTTCAATCACAGAACAGACTTCTCAACCTCAGAATTCCATTTGTATGTTAATGAGGGAAAGGCACCATCTTGAAGCCATCCTCATCATTCCCTGCCCTTTTCAGTTGCCTCAAACCTTCCCAGTCTGCATCCAGCTGCTGGGGAGGGAGCGACCGGACCAGGAACTGAGCTGTTCGGAGCGGGAACTGAGCTGTTCGGAGCGGGAACTGAGCTGTTCGGAGCGGGAAGTGAGCTGTTCGGAGCGGGAAGTGAGCTGTTCAGACCAGGAACTGAGCTGTTCAGACCGGGAAGTGAGCTGTTCAGACCGGGAACTGAGCTGTTCAGACCAGGAAGTGAGCTGTTCGGACCAGGAAGTGAGCTGTTCAGACCAGGAACTGAGCTGTTCTGAGCAGGAACTGAGCTGTTCTGAGCCGGAACTGAGCTGTTCAGACCAGGAACTGAGCTGTTCTGAGCAGGAACTGAGCTGTTCTGAGCAGGAACTGAGCTGTTCTGAGCAGGAACTGAGCTGTTCAGACCAGGAAGTGAGCTGTTCAGACCAGGAAGTGAGCTATTCAGACCAGGAAGTGAGCTGTTCAGACCAGGAAGTGAGCTATTCAGACCAGGAAGTGAGCTGTTCAGACCAGGAAGTGAGCTATTCAGACCAGGAAGTGAGCTGTTCAGACCAGGAACTGAGCTGTTCCGAGCAGGAACTGAGCTGTTCAGACCAGGAACTGAGCTGTTCCGAGCAGGAACTGAGCTGTTCAGACCAGGAACTGAGCTGTTCAGACCAGGAACTGAGCTATTCAGACCAGGAACTAAGCTGCAAGTAAAGGTTGGGCACGGCCGCCCCCGCCGCCCTCCGGCCGGGCCAGGACCGCCCCCCTCCTCGCTACACGTTTAGCCCAGAGGAAGATGGGAAACACATGTCGGATTGGGCGAGATGTGGAGGGGGATGTGGCGCTTTAGCACAAAATGCTGCTATGTTGGGAGAGGGCCAGGAATGTTTGAGACAGTCGGACCTGGATTCCTCCGTTTCTCTCCTTGTAGGGCCAAAGAGCTCCAGACTGATGTTCAGACTATTTCCACGAGCGAGCGGCCACTTGTTGAAAAGAATGCAGGTTGGGAGGAAGGCGCGATTCGGAGGAAACCTTATCCAGATGTGTGCGTCCAGAAGCTAACACAGGATCGGAACCACGCCAGCCACAGAACGCTCTCGTTCAGCGGCTACGCCTCAAAAACGAGGAGCGGTTCCACTAAACACGTCTGCGTGAACATTTGGGAACTCAAAGGAGGAAGGTTGAAACCTCTTGGAGGTTCCTCTCCAGACAGGAAGTCAGTAAAGCACGTGGGCGGAGTCACGGAGCTACTCACCAGCTCCAGTTCCTTCTGGGTCTCCGCCTCCATCTTCCTGATGTCGTCCATGGTCAGCTCCACCCACCTGTCGATGGTGCAGAAGAGCTGCCGGTGGAAGTTGGTGAAGATCCTCCTCTCTTGCTGCGGAGGACAGGGAGGAGTTTAGCGGGCAGGATCCCCGGGGCCGGATCGGGAACGCCGATGAGGTCGGGATCGGGCTCACCTCGTGGATCAGGTTCTCCACTTTGGTCTGCAGGCCCCACCACTTGAACTTGACCGTGACCAGTTTGTAGGCGCACATTCGGGGGCAGTCCGACTTACTCAGCAGCTCCTTCTGTTGGGAGAGCGGGAGAAGGGCGGTCCGTCAGCGGCCGACTCGCTCATCCCGACGGCGGTTAAGGTTACAAACATGGATGCGTCGGGTGAGGGGCGCCGATAAAGGGAGTCTAATCTTCCACACTTGCTGCATCCATCTGCTTCTCGCAGGAAAAAGGAGGGGGGGGGGGCAAAGTGGATAAACTCCAGATGAAGGGACTATTTCTTCCTCCGCCCCGACAGTGACACCGTTTCCCGACAGGCGTGCCTTTGTGGCCACCGAAGGCGGATAAAACGGTCTCTGCCGAGCGATAAGGGTGTCGGGGTGCGGAGCCGCTTCCATTATTAACCCCCCCCCCCCCACACACACACACACACACACACACACAATCTCCCCTCCGAGAACACCTGTTTAATTAATCACTTCATTCCGACTGCGAGTTCCAAGAGAAAATGCCACGGAGCCCGCCTCAATCGCTCTCATCCCGGCGCCGTTTGATGCCTGGATCACGGGGCGGGGGGGGCGGGGGGGGGGGACGAGGAGCGTTTCTAAATTTGCGGTGGGTTTAGAAAAGTTGTCGTCGCTAAAAGAGAACTTCACATGAAACGGATCCCACATCAAACCCCGCGCGGTGACATTTCCTCTCCCTCCCCGCTCAAAGGAGCCCGAGTTTTCCCCAACACAAAGGCTGCCGACGTGCAAGCATGTGTGCACGTAGATAGACAAGAGCCTCATTGCTCAGAGGCGCCGGCAGAAATTGGGCCTCTGTTGTCAAATAACTGCTTTTTACCGTCTTCACCTTTTTCCGTGTCCGCAGCAGACGGGAAATGATCTAATTAAGAAGACAGGAGAGAAAGTTGCCGCTCTTCATTCCCACTTTTTAAAGCTGTTTTTCCTGCCTTTGCTGCCTGCCGAGGAAAGTTTCTCATGCCGAACTTGGAGGGCTCCACGGCAGAGATGAACTCCTGGCTGCTCCTCGCCGAGACGGGCCTGAACGCCAGGCTGGAGGCTGTGTTAGCGGGCCTGAACGCCAGGCTGGAGGCTGCGTTAGCATTAGCGGGCCTGAACGCCAGGCTGGAGGCTGCGTTAGCGGGCCTGAACGCCAGGCTGGAGGCTGCGTTAGCATTAGCGGGCCTGAACGCCAGGCTGGAGGCTGCGTTAGCATTAGCGGGCCTGAACGCCAGGCTGGAGGCTACGTTAGCATTAGCGGGCCTGAACGCCAGGCTGGAGGCTGCGTTAGCGGGCCTGAACGCCAGGCTGGAGGCTGCGTTAGCATTAGCGGGCCTGAACGCCAGGCTGGAGGCTGCGTTAGCATTAGCGGGCCTGAACGCCAGGCTGGAGGCTGCGTTAGCATTAGCGGGCCTGAACGCCAGGCTGGAGGCTGCGTTAGCATTAGTGGGCCTGAACGCCAGGCTGGAGGCTGCGTTAGCATTAGCGGGCCTGAACGCCAGGCTGGAGGCTGCGTTAGCATTAGCGGGCTGAACGCCAGGCTGGAGGCTGCGTTAGCATTAGCGGGCCTGAACGCCAGGCTGGAGGCTGTGTTACTGGGCCTGCAAGCATCCTCAGGGATGACCAGGTCAGAGGTCAGAGGTCAGGGCAGGAGGGAGAACAAGGACAACCGGTGGAACCCGTGTTTACCCGCCCACAAAGACCTAAAAGCGCTTTTATTCCCTAAAAACAACGACCCGGTACCGACCGTGGCGCCGCAGTAACGGTTCTCGTGAGCTGCACGATATACGGAGCAAGTTTCCACCCCGTGACCTGGACCCTGGTGTGGGTGACGAGATGGGGGGTGGGGGGGGGGGGGGTGATGTTACCGTCCAGGAGGGCCCAAGTGGTCCTCTGCCGGTCTTCACAGACTTGAAGTAGGCCGGGTCTTCCTCCGGTTTGTAGTCCTACAAGAGAGACAACAGATCCGATGAGCTCACACACACACACACACACACATACACGCGCGATTCAACAAGCGGAGCCACCAGCTCGTAACCAACGGTTACAAGGCCTCGACAGAGGTCTCCGGCGTACAGGAGCGGCACCATCGGGGAGCTCCGGTCCGCTCTCCTCCTCCTCCGTGCAGTATCGGAACACACTCGCTCCATATGCTAAACACACCACAACCGCCACAGGTTGATTCCATCCCAGAATCCTAATCGCCACTAAAATGGCTTCACATCAGGAGGCGCTCACGGGCCCCGGCCATCCTGAATAACTCGGGACGTGCCTGGAGCCAAACGTGGGTTTCCAGGGCATGTCGGCCAACAGGACACACACACACACACACACACACACACAATATGAATTAGCTGTTTTAACCCTATAATCCACTGCACAGCACTAACGAGGCCTGGGAGTGGATCCTCAGCGGCAGATACAACAGACCCCCCCCAACAGACCCCCCCTCCCCCCGTTAAGGTAAAAGTGTCCGTGTGTCCGTCCAGGTCCAACCTACGAAAGACCACAAACCTTAATGACACTAACAAACTCATCTGTGCTGAGTGGGCGTCCCACAGCCTGCAGCCGTGCCTGAGGCCGCGGGCTGATGGGCTCCTCAGACACAGCACACACACACACACACACACCACACACACACACACGCTTCTCCACCGAGCACATGTGAACTGGAGAGTGTGGAAGCAAAATGAGGCAACTTATGCCAAATAACAGCAATAACGTGCAACCTTTTAAAACAACTTCATAGATCTCAAACGCTGTATTGATTGGATAACCGAGTCAGCACGAACAGCAGTTTCCAGGTTTTTTTAACCTGCTGCATCGGTGAGACCAAAATCTAATGCATAAAAGTGTTTTTTAAAAGACTCTAAATCACCCAAACATCTTGAAAGAAACGACAAAAACGCCCTTTCTTTGGATTAGTTGTAGCAACCAGACCTGCCCACACGGGGGCGCCACAATCTCTCCTAAATGAAAACAAGCCTGAACAGACTCCTGTTAAAATAACATCGTGCTTTAAAAGGCTGGTTTGTGCCTGCAAACGGACGCCAAAATATGGCCCGTAGTTGTGCATTTGATCGTGCTTTCTATTTATTCAGGTGTGCGAGGAGCCTCTACTCACAGCAGCAGATACTTGACTCCTGTCTGCGATGTCGATGGGCACCACGACCACCTTCTTCCACGTGGCACTGTCTAGTTTATGCACCTAAAGGAACGCCGTCAAAAGGAGAATTTAAAATCTAAATTTAATTTCAAACCACGGATGACAACTGGTCGTCAAAACCTACATTTTCTTGTGTTCCAAGGTCCGGTTTGTGCCACGTCTCAATGTTAATAAAGAAATCATCTTCCATGAACTCATTCTAGAAAGTTGAACCAAAGTACGAGTGTAAAAGAACAGGAAGTCGCCGTGGCACAGCGTGAGAAGAGGATTATTAGAATAAAACGAAGCTACATACCGTCACAACTGGTTTACAGTTTGGCATGTTGTGGGAAAAAACAAACAAACAAACAAGTACATACATAAAAAGGTCATATAAATTGACATACTAAGCCACAAAAGGACCTTTGGTAAAGCAAACATGGGGGATATGAGGAGGGCAACTCACCAGTTTTGCAGTAGGGGTAGGCATTCCATGCTTTTTCATGGAATATAAAGGCATTTTCAGGTGCTAGGACTCTTAAAAATGCGGGAACTTTACTGGAAGTACAAGGGAAAATGATCTAAGCACATGAGCCAAGAGGGGAGATGCTAGAATGGTAGCAGTAGATGCTAGCATGCAAACACATGTAGAGGTGGGGAAATGCTGCCACCGCCTGGCGGCGGGCTGCTATTACAACAGGAGAGGAAAACGTGGGATTGGGAAGGACAACAACGTACCTTTTTATGTGGTAGACTTTGTGTGTAAACTGGCCTTTCTCACCATCTTTCTCATAAGGCTCATTCTTCAGTACCTGAATTCCGTCCCCACCTCCAGTCTCATTCTTACTCGCTTCGGCCACCGAGAACAGCTGTCCCACTTGATACTGTCACGCAAAAACAGGCTCTGTCATCAGCTGTTTGGGAGTTTGAATGGGCCACGATACACACATACATTGAGAGGGTTGTATTATTCAAATATTACTCTACCGCATCAAATCAATTGATCGTTTAATCTGATTTAGGTGTGCAAACCAAACAAGTACCACTACACTTGAGTGGTGAGGAGGAGGTGAGGTATCAAAGAGACAATAAACTGTCTGTTCCTAGACTTTACGTCACAGAGATAAACCTTACCTCCTCGACGCTGCAGGGTAAAATCACACGACTGCAAAAGGACAGAAAACTCCAATTAATCATTTACACAGTGGGGGGGCACATAAACACATTTTAAACAGGCAGCGTTTGCTTTGGAAACATTTTACATGTTAAAAAAGCCCATGAGTTAGAAATACAGAGCACAATAAATCGTAATTGACCGGGTTTGTGGCGGGGGTGTCCCGTCAACACCGCTTAGTGTGCAGTACCGCGAGTGGCCACTGGGGGGCGAAGTCCGCCAACGGGGCTAGTTCTTCTTCTACGTTTGTGATGCCCACAGAGGAAGAGACATAAACGAGGGGGCACTTTAAATTCCATCCCATCATATCTGTCTGGGTCAGAGGGCCCCGGAGCCATCCCATCCTACAGCCTTTTCTGTACCTCAACTTGGTTTTGGACAGTTTTTACTTTGATCTGAGAACCTGTGCAACGTTACAAAGTATTTTTCTTTTCCTTTATTAATTAGCTCGTCATAAGATTTTTACTAGCATCGCCGCAGGGTGCAAAATTGAATTATTTTAATTTGCACAGTGCATTATTTCAGGGAAAGCGAAAGTAATGGTTTTAGTCTTGTTGTTTCTTTCAGTAAAAGCTACTTATTTAGTTCTTGTTGCGGGGCAGGGAACTAATCTTCTCCCCCAGGGGCCCGACAGCAAAGGTTCGAGCACCGGGGTCCCCCAGGACGAGTGCGTCCCCGAGCCCAGGTCCTCCCTCGGACAGGCGGAGAAAGTTACCGGAGAAAAGCGGCCGAATTGGTGCCTGGAGGAGCAGTTGGGCGACACTAGCGACACTAGCGACGCCGCGGTGAGGCTGTTAGCATTAGCACAGAGGGGAAGCTAAAGCCGCTCATGTGAGCTCCGGTAGAAAAGCTTTCCGGGACAAGCGGCACCACCAAAACCGCCACACGGGTGACAAAAGCCGCCTCCCTGAGCTGGAAGTGGTCACTAAAGGCCGACGGACAGAGGGGCAGCAGCTGTCAGAGCTCGTAGGCCGGGCAGGAGCTCGTCTCCCCTCGTGTCTCCCACCGAGCGACGGGCAGGATGCCGCCTATCCCCAGCGCTGGATCCCGGACAGCCTCGCCGCGGCCCCGGCCCCCCCATCCCCCGGTGCCCCCGCGGACACTTACTACTCCTTAATCAGGCTCATGTCGGCTCTTCTTTCCTGCTCCCCGCTGACGGCTCGAGCTTCTGCGCGGCGCGCGCTTCCCCTGCTGCGCGAGCAGTTAACCTCCTCAGGGGCGTGTCCACAGTATCCCGCGCGGGGTCTGGGGTGGCCCCCGGGGGGCGGCTGGTGGCCCGGGCCCCCTGGGAATCACACGGGTTTAATCTTAAACACGCGTCGATTTAAGTCGCTCGAATTTGGCGCAAACTCAAAATAAAAGGACAAAAAAGGAGCTTTTGACGACCAGCAAAAGTAAAGTTTAGCACAGGAATTAGCCAACAACGGTACAGCAACACGATGTTTGGTTGAACAGGTTTGACTAGTAAAGTGGAGCTTAAGTGCAACCTGATGCTCAGAAAGTGTCTTACACACACAAAAAAAGACATTTAAAAAAGGGTATCTTTTAAATTTAAAATAAGGTAGATTAGCCACCTTCACAGTCAGCACAAGATTAAAGATTAAGATTAAAATCTGCCTCTCGGAGTTGTATGGTGTTTAAATCCACACGTGTTGGGTAGAAAAGAACACAGCAACGCAATCGTGACGTTTTTTTATTGAAACAGTTTACTGATAAATGACCAATGGCTGTCATGAAACTTGTTTAATCTCAAAAAATCATGGGCTAAAAAGTCATACATTGTACTTAACACTGAATAGCAAGAGGACCCATGCTTCAGAGCAGACAATTCACAAAGAAATCAGGCAAAGTGCCGTTTGATTTCAATAAAAAATAGTCAATCTTTTCCCCCACTCCAACCAGCATTACATGGCGCAGGTTTGTTCTTTTTCTTTTAATATAAAAACGCTTAATAGTGATTGTGAAACACGTGAATTAATTTACAAAACATAATAATTATTATTATCATTACATTAATCACAACAACAAACAATAATAATAACAATTAAATTGGAAAACAAACCAAAAGGAAGGAGCTCGGTCGCTTGGGTCGTATCCAGGCCCACGTTTACATCTACCCGACGCACACACTGACACACAAACACAGTATCAGGTCGTTGAGGAGCTCTCATTGCCATGTACAGTGTTATGGGCACAAAGACGACACACACTTCAACCCTTCATGCACCTGTGCAGGATCGTTCTCAGCCATCAATCCAAGGGGGGAAAACACGAGTGGTCCTCAGAAAGTGCCCTGCTCTGCCGGCCGCGCCCTCAAAAAAACGACCCCTCGAAGTGGAGGGCGGCCTCAGCATTTGGAGGATGGGAAAAACCTTCCAGGTGACAGGAACTTGTATCCGTTGCCAGCAGGTAGACACATAGAGCGAGCCCCGGGGCTGCTGCTTGTGGAAATAGTCGGTGATGGGGCCACCTTTGAGCGGTGGTGTCCGTTGGGGGAGTTCTTGCTAGCGCTATCGAGCGTCTGCTTCCCCAGCTCCCGCAGCTCCAGGCTGTCCTGGGTCTCGCTAGGGGAGCAATGGCGCGGGGAAAGGTTCAGAAGGCTGAGGACGTCTCTACTGGCCGAGGCGAGCGGTCCGGGGGCGCCGTGTTTAGCCCTGACGGGACCTTGGTGCTGATGTTGCTGAGCCGCAGCGTTCGACCAGAAGGTCTTCAGGTTGTGGATGGCTTGGACCTTCTCATCGATCACTCCTCTTCTTAGCCTGTCGAGGTCTGGGGCGTCGGCTGACGTAGAACAGGTGGAACCAGTGGAGGAGTAGGACAGCGCGGGGGAAGGGGCGCTGCCGGCTGGTGACTGGTGACCAGAACTGGGAGACACGTTAGATGGGGAGCGAGAAATGTGGCCACTGTATGGGGAGCTGGGGTACTTTAATTTGAACTGTGCGTGGCTGTCCAGAGAGGGAGAAGAATGGCCGCCTTCCTTTTGGGAAGACTCGGAGGCTGCGGGGCTGTTGTATCCAGAGCTCACCTTCTGCAGGGAGGAAGAACGGGAGGGAGGTTTAGGCCTTGGGGAAGACTGAGCTCGGCCGCTGGAACTGCTGTTGGGACGGCTGAATGCGCTGGTTTCTGAGGAACGGAAGGCGCTGCTCCGGGCTGAGGCCCCTCCGGCGGGCCCACCCTCCGGACCGGCCCGCTGAAGACTCCCCACTGCGCGCAAATGGCTCTGAGTCTCTTCCAGGATCTTCTGAGCGAGCTCTTGGGGATCCAGGGGAACGTTTTTTTCCTCCTGAGACTTGACCGTGCTGTCCGTCTCTGTGCTAGACTGGTCCGACTCCCCCGCGTCGGCGCCGCTCGCCTTGCCCGCGTTCTGGAACGACGAGTTCGGACTGGGCGCCAGGGACGCTTTGACGGGGGACGTCGGGGTGCTAACGCTGCCCCTGGATGACACGGATACAGAATAGCCTCTTCCTGATCCGGCGCTGGACCCGCCTACCATCCCGCGGCCTGTGCGGTGGCGTTGGCCGTGGCCCGGTGGTAGAGGCAGAGAGTCACAGTGGCTTCCCAGCGGCTCGCTGCTGATGATGGAAAAGCCTTCATATTCCTCATCGTCCCCCCGGGTCCCCGCCGCCGCCGCGGCCGCCCCGTGAGGGGAGGAGCGACTGCGGGGGACGTGGGAGTGTTTGTGGACAGCGTAGTGGGCCGCAGCCCCGCTGCGTTGCCGGTGACCGAGGAAGTCGCAGTCCGACTTGGAGACGAAGCTCATGGTGGAGGCCACGGAGCTGAGGCTGTAAACGGAGATGGCATCAGAGGCCTGATTGTCCAGGCAAGGAGGAGAGAAGGGGAGGCTGGAGTATCCCATGGGCAGGGGGTTGGACACAGACTGGGCCGAAGCAAGGGACTCAAGGGAAGACGAGCTGTCCAAGCTGAGACGCTTGGGAAGCTCCGTAGAGTCTGGAAAAAAGACATTTATAGACGTTAACGTAGAGCCACCCAGCTCACCCCACCGACCAAGAAACCTGCTCTATATGGGTCACGGAGCTCTGAATCGTTAGAGAGTGGGACGACATAAATATTGTAGGGGGAGAAGGAAGCTCAGTTACCAAACAGTGCCAGCAGAGACTGGAGAGCAAAGTGCAGGGTGCGGCGGTTGGCTAGCTTGCCCGTTTTCAGCACCACTTCCTCTTGGCCGACCTCACACAGGTCAAATCCTGCATGGAGGATGACAGGCACGGTTGAGACACATCCACACGCCCGGAAGGTCAGAAACTGCGCGAGGCTGCGTCCGCTAGCATGCGCGGTTCTCACCCAGAGCAGCCAGGAACTCGTGGCATCCCGGCAGTCTCCACAGCTGCACGCTGATGGACACCTGGATGGGCAGCAGAGAGAAGTCCTGCTCCTTCTCTCCTGTCTGCAGCTGCACTAGAACCTGGTGGAGCTGCGGATGAAAACGGCAGCAACCATTAAGGGATGCGATTAATGGACGCGCCCTGCAAAACAAACGAAGCCTCGCCACCACATCCACCACAGGGAAACGTCAACCGCGTCTTATTGCGTAACCCGCGTGGGCGGATTTGGCGACAGAACCTTCGTAGTTAAGCTGAGCCGAGCTTTGCCCGTGCCTGCGAGCACACTTGGCCATTTTGTTATGGGATTACTTGGGTTGGAACAGAGACACCTTTGTCAAGGTGGCGTAACGGCGGAGGATATAGAGGCCTGCGTCATCTCCTTTACTTTTCAGGAGCGTGAGAACTCCAGCTAACCTCTCATGAACCAGGGTTGCTAATGCTGAAATCATGCGCTAGCTCTAGCATACAGCGAGCACCCGGGTTATTACAGCTAAACATGCACTAATTAGACAACACTTCAATTTCCATGCAGGTTGTACGGGAAGAGAAGATGGTTTGGGGACAGAAGCAGGGGGGTGAAGGCGCACTTACCATGGCCACCATATTTTTAACAGCCTTCAGAGTGCACGTTTGCGCAAGGGGGAAAGAGAAAAGGCTTTTTATTACATGCACTCGGACCAGTCGGACAGAATAACAGGGTTCCGATTAACTCAGAGGAGGAGGACAACCATAAATTAGCTGCGTTTTAGGCGGAGTGACATCATTTTAGCTTTAAATGAAAACACAGCTGTCACTCAGCATTTCTAGCCTCTTACAGGGAGCATGTGGCAGCCACGTGGTCCCCATAAACAGGGATAAGCTCCGCGGCATAAGACGAATTCTGATCCGTCGCAAGCTCGTACAAGACTCAGATCGGGCTCAAAGCTCCGGAGGGCTGCTCGTTAGCAGCAGCATTTTAAAGGCCCGATAAGCTGCAGGTTGAGCTGCCAGCGCACGAGTTCGTAATCAGCCTTGACGCTACGCAAGAAGGAAATAGCATAGCTTGAGAGCATTCTGATGTTCTGAGCCCGGGAGCACAGAGGCGTCCACTGAGATCTTAATTAGCTATAATGGTTCATTCCTCTCTCCTTAAATTGCAAACCTACCCGGTTGATCAGCTGCTCGCCTGCTTCTGAAGCGGTGATGAGCTTGCAGAGCGCTTGGAGAGCCGGCGGCGGCAGACCTGAGCGGCGGGACCAAACGGGACTGGTTGGTTATTCACGCACCAGGGACATTCTCACGGTAGCCCCCGTTTCACTCACCCAGTAGTGACTGCAGGGTGGTGCTGCACTGCTGCAGCCTGTCTCCCAGGTCCGCAGTGGGAAAGAAGACGGCGGCGGGGATGCCCGGGCCCACCGAGTCCAGCGGAAGCCCACGGCCGTCAGCAGGGCCTGCCACCCGGGGACGCCACCCACCTTGTTCTCCACGCTTTGCTGCGACGTGTACATGGAATTGCGTTGGCCGTTCTGGATCCTCTGCAGAGACTTCTCCACCTGCACACAGCAGCAGCAGCAGAGCTCAGCGGGACCGTCGGGGCCTCGTCGACCCGCTCGCCGGTGCCTCGCGCCTCACCAGGTGGAGTAAAACTCGCAGGGCGTCGCGCGCTCGGTCCGGATACTGAAGGATTTCTGCCAAGGCCTGGCCGATGAGGGACGAGGGACTGTTGAGCTTCACGTCGTTACCGATCAGCATGTACCCTGGAGAAGGAGAACGCCCAAAAGGTCAGTGGGAGTTGGACCCATTTATCTGGCGCTGTTACGCAATAGGACGGGCGGCCGTTCTGACCTGCCCAGTTGGAAGGGTGCGAGTACTGCTTGCTGCTCTGGACCGTCTTCATGGCGTCCGCCAGAGCCGCGCTGGCCTTGGTGCCGTTGAGCAGGGCGGTGTAGAAGGCGTGGACGAAGACTTTGGAGGCTGCGACGGGCACCGGCCACAAGGACACCAGCGCGCACTGGGCGCCGGCAGCGAGGAAGGCTCGGGTCAACCCCACCACACCGTCGGCGGTCACTTTGCTGCTGGACTCCTGGTACGACCTGCAGCCATGACAACCGTGATGTAGCGCAGCCGTCGGGGGGTTAGCATGAAGCGCAGAGGGAGAAATGGGTGCGATGGGTCCGGGAGACGACTCGCCAACTCACCCCAGTACCACCAGCTTGAGCGGCAGCCTCAGGTCCAGTATGTCGGCAGCCGTGAGCAGGAACTCTTGGAGGGGGGGGCTGTCGCAGATGCTCTCCACGTCACTGCCGTCATCCTGCATCAGCAGAGCCTCCGGGATGGTGAAGCCGCTCCCGGCGGAGCCTTTCCGGCCCCGGCCGCTGCCGCCTCGCTTCCCGCCCGCGCCCCTCCCCAACGTCCCCATGCTAGCGCTCGCGCCGCCGGGCACGCCCTCGGGGTTCGGGGTGAGCACCAGAGCCGCCAATTTCCAGGAAATGTGCGTGGCAAAGTGGGCGCACTCG
This sequence comes from Takifugu flavidus, assembly GCF_003711565.1. Classification (NCBI taxonomy): domain Eukaryota; kingdom Metazoa; phylum Chordata; class Actinopteri; order Tetraodontiformes; family Tetraodontidae; genus Takifugu; species Takifugu flavidus. Next base: position 16,939,855 of record NC_079524.1, read on the forward strand.
GCCTGCGTGAGCGCGCTCATTACCCTTTCCTTGGTGGCGGCCGGGCCGGTGAGGGGCTGGCAGCCCAGCAGTTCGGCCACCATCTGGGCCTCCTCCTCCGCGGAGCACATGGGCCCCCACAGCCAGCGGTCCATCACGGGGGAGGGCAGCCTGGGGTTCCCCACCACCGCCGCCATGGAGACGCCGCCACAGGAAGCAGGTCCGGGGCGCCGCGAGTGAGCCTGAGAGCATCACAGCAGCGGTTACATCACAGTTCCATGCAACTACAGTCGGGTTCAATGATGATAACTCTAACACAAACTAGCTTAGATGTTCCACAGACTTTTTTTTGGTCATTAAAAAGGGGCAAAGACCTTCGCGTTTGATCCAAGGCCCTGGATGGAGGGCACCGCAATGAGGCTGAAGCGCTCATACAGGTACTCGTTGGAAGAGCTTCCTTTCAGCAAGGCGAAGGGGATGAGGTACAGCTCCCCCTCCAGCACCATCACCAGCTGCCTGTGTCTGCCCACGGGCCCGTTGGAGTGCATCAGGCCCTGTCAGACAGGAGGGATGTAACCCAAACATGCCAACGAGGGTCAGAGCATCGCGCTGAAAGGTAGTACTCACCCCCTCCATGGGTGCGATCAGCAAATCATAGAGCGCGCGGAGGGGAGGCTTGGCGAGGTTGCTGGAGCGGCGAGGCAGGGAAGAGTTCCCCTCTTTGGCAGGTGACATGGTGTTGCTGAAGAGACTGGTCATACTCTGGCAGCTCCTGCAGGTTTGGATTACACACATCATCATAGGTTTGTTTCTAAGCATTCACACCTGCACAGTCAGTGTTCAGTGGGTTCATCCCCATGAATGAGTCCGAGCAAACTAAAGAAAAAATGGGGCTGAGACGCAACGTTCACTCGACCGATGCACCGACTCCTCGCTAGATGGCGGTGTTGAGCTTCGGACCCTCGCATTTGGGAGGAATCCGAAGCTGAACCAACAGGCTTTAATCATTAATGCTCCTCCTATCTTTGACAACTACTTGAACTCTAATTAAAGCTCCGAGCTTCCAGTTGACATAAGGCGAGCCGGGCCCATTACGAGGGGCGCGCCGCGTGTGTGTTGGCCCGTGTTGGCAGTGACAGACGACGCGCTGAGAGCTGCTAACGACGGCCTTGGGGTGAAGACGCCTGTGGAGGTATCTGCACACAGGAGGCTGAGCTTTATGGCCACGCGTGTCACGAAATTCCATCTGCTCCCTGAGTTTCCTCCAGCTCCTCGGCAAACAGACATTCATCACGGCAGCCCCGGGCCCCTGGATATCCTCCCTGCATCAGTCCCCCCCCCCCAGGGCCTTGGCAGGAGCCTCCACGGGAGGGCAAACAATTGTTTGTTGGCCTGACAAGGAGGTACGAGCTCAAAGAGGGTACGAGTCAAGTGGGGAGCAGAGCCCGAGGCTGTTGCTGGAATGCTTTTAAATAAATATTCCGTTTTGTGTCGGAATCGCCGTGGATACGAGCACATTAGTCCTACTGTAGTCGATGATTCCAGCGGGGATTAGACATGATGAGGCTTTAATATCGCCACCTTCCTCCTCTAATCCTGCCAAGCTTGATAATGAAGCGCAGATGTGGGTGTAAAAACGGGGGAATGGATGATGGAGACGTCCCATCGCCGCGCGCTGCTCTGTAAAGGGCTCGTCCGCCCCGACGCCGCTCGCGCCGGCGCGCGCACACGTGCACAGCGAAGCTGATTCTCATTGACTCCAACAATGAAATGAACGATTGGCTCCTTAACCTTACACCATCAGCGGCACGATCTCGCGGGTGAAGCTCGCCCGACGGGTTAAGATTGAGCGGCTTTGTGATGTGGAAGCCTGAAAGAATGGGAGGATTATTACTGGCAGCCCATTAAAGGGGCTTAACGAGCACCCAGACTCAATTAAAGATGGAATTACCATCTCATCAAAGAGCAGCTCAAGTGTGGACGAAGACAAGGAATATGACCCCTGCACACACACACACACACACACACACACACACACACACACACACACCCTCTCCGTATATGTTACTATAGCGATCAGTGTACACACATAAAGAGACGGACGGAGCTGCTGGCACAAGTGTCCACAAAGAAAAATCCATAAAGTAAACACAAACAGGGGCGACACCTTAAATACACACTGCTACACGGCTAACACAAACACACACACACACGCACACACACACGTGCGCAGAGGCAGCAGTTGATAGGGGCTTTAGCTCTCCTCCGTCTGCTGAATAAAGAGGATCCGCGTGCTGGTGAAACAATGGAAGGAAGACTTCTTTCCCACACCAGCACCAGCAGCAGCAGAACCTCCGACCCAGGTAGTTCTGAGTGTGAGTGTGTGTGTGGGGGGGGGGGTGCTACCTGTTGAAGAGGTTGTTTCGGGACACCATGCGCAGGAAGCCAGTTGGATCGGTGACCGAGTTGAGCTTGTTGTTGAGCTCTTCGAATTGCTGGTCCAGCAGATCCCCCGCCTCGCTCTCGGTCTCGCTGCTCGACCCCCCCCTGGCAGACAGACAGGCGGACAGACAGAATTTAAAGGCACATTGTTCCTCTGCAGATGAATCAGGCGCACATCCCTATGCTGTCAGAAACACTACACACACACACACACTTGGCCTCATTTCCCAGGCTTGGTCCAACACCCCGACTTAAATCCTTTCATTCCAGTGCCTGTGTTACTGATCCAGTCTGCAGGGAGCCCACCAGCACCCCCCCCCCCCCTTCCCAGCTACTGGGCCTGGACCTCTCATCTGACGTATCTGATCTACGTAACGCTTGTGTCAGCGTCTCCCACTCCAGCAGAAGCTGCCGCAGCAGATTCGCCCTCCTGAGGCGCCCTGCTCATGAGGCACCACAGCAGAGGTTTGTTATGCTCTTCCCGGGACTCTCCCACGGCCCACTCCCCCCCATCAGGTCTGTTTTACAGTAGCTGATTCACCTCTATTAAAGGCAGGTCTTTGGACTCCGCCCACCCAGACAATATGCAAATTCCACACGGACGTGGGGTGGGGGGGGGGGCTTTTGCCGCGAGGCGACATGGCTAACCGCTGCACCGCCGCGGCAAACATAGAAGAATAAATATTTACAATGGCCGTAACGCGCAGCAGGAGTAATCTGCCGTGTCTGAAGGGTGTTTTTTTATTTCCTGGCACATGTCACCTCACAGCAAACTCCTTAATGCACACATCTGTTCCGCCCCCCCACCCCCACCCCCACCCCCCTCGTGGATGGCAGCCTGTCAACACCGTCAGGATTTATAGCCAGAGGAGAAAAGAAAGTCTTATTCAAACGCGTCCCCCTTCACTGTGTCGGCGCCGGTGGAGAATCCTCTCATTTTTCTTGTGTCGTGTGTGTGTGTGTGTGTGTGTGTGTGTGTGTGAATACAATAATCAGATCCCCTCAAATTTTGGGATGATTAGCAGCTCCACTCAACAATAATCAGGAGCAAAAGGATCAGCCAATCGTTTAAAAACTGCATTTTCAAGGCAGCGAAGCCAAAAAGGAACCTCGCCGGTGACGTCACCACCAGCCACGGTTATTACGTTACCGGCGAACTGTTATTACCAGTTATTACATTATTTATTTCCAAATGAACCGGTGCCAGCTGGGAACATCTCACCTGCTGTAATAGGAATCGACTCCCAGAGCTTCCCGAGCGCTGAAGATGTGCTGCTCTAGCGAGGAGCTGCTCATGGGCCCGCCGCCGCCGCCGCCCCCGCCGCCATCCTGGAACTCTGAGCCGCTGTCCGCCACGCCCTCGCCCAGGTACACCTCATGGAACTTCAGGATGCCTGTGGGTGGACGGAGAGACGGCGTCAACAACTCCGCGTCGTTGCTAAAGGAGACGTCGGGAGGGAGGACTGAAAACGAGCCGCCGGTCGCGCCGCTTCTCCTCATGCGGGGACTCGCTTGGCCGCCGCGCGCGGGAACGTCGGGGGGGTTGAGTGAGGGGGCGGGGCCGCGGCCGCCCCGTCAGATGAATAAAACACATCCCTTCAATAGGAGACGGGCGCGGGCTGCCTGAGCCATCTGCTGCTGCCCTCCATCAGTTGGCAACATCAGTGGAGGGGTGGAGCGCAGCGCGCACGTGTGCGTGCACGTGTGTGTGTGTGTGTGTGTGTGAACGTGTGTGTGTGTGTCTCTGGGAATATGACTGATGTCTCTCTGCATCTGGATCAATATCGCCCATGGGGGGGGGGATCACGGTCGTTATTAATAATTCCATCAGTCCTGTCGCTCTTTTCCGGGCTTCCCGTTAAACTTTAGAGCAACAACAAGTGTTTGGCTGCTCCGGTGTTCAGCGGCCGCCGTTCCGAACCCCAACGCCGACAGAACCAAGATACAAAAAAAAGCTTTGTTTCATGTCAACTTAGCCGCATCTGCTTCCACGATTACCACTAAGCTAATGAGGCTAATGGAGCCCAACAGTGAGCTCTGTCTCGGACGCTTCCTGTTTGGGAATGGGAAAACTCTGGCCGCAGTTCCAAGGTGTAAAGAAAGCGGAGCGTACCTGCGCCAGGAGCCAGCAGCCAGCTGTACAGATATCCAGCAGCCATGGAGAAGTAGAGCACCAGAGCCCTCTGGCTGTTGACGCTCTCTAGAATATGCTCCACCGTCACTGGGGCGTAGGGGTCCGAGTCCTGCTGGCCCGTCTGCCTCTCCACCAGCAGGTCCGCGAAGGCCCGTGTCCGCCCCCGCTCTGCCACAGCCAGCGCCTCGTCGTGATGTCCTGTGGTGAGCAGAGGTCATGAGGAGCGTCCTTGTCTGTCACCAGAAAACTGCGAGGACCAGGAGGTGCGGCGGGCCTACCGAGGCTGACCAGGACCCGCTGGAGCGCTTGGTAGCAGGAGGTTTGCAGGTCGAACAGGGAGAGCTTGTAGTCTGTGCTGTGCTGCGCTTCGTGGCGGATGGTCTCAAAGAGAGCGGACGCTCGGTACAGCTGCAGGAGAAACAAACGCAGATTTTAGTCAGGCCTCAATGATAACGGCCACTAGATGGCAGCAGCTCAGCAGCATCTCAGTAGATGGTCCACAACATCAGCCAGCAACACCAGTAAAGCTCCTTTAGGGAGGGAGGGCGGCCAGAAACTACAGCAGAACCATACTGGACTTCCCTTTTTAGTGACATTACAATGAAAGACGACACAGCGTCCATCCAGCGGAGCCATTTGGGGCGCTGAATCACAGCAGCATTTATTGATTCCTGCTGTGGGATGACTGAAGCCGCCATGGAAGCTCTCTCCAGGAGTCCCGGGCCCACGCCCTCGGCTCACCCTGTTTAACCAGACCAGGCGCTGGTGCCGGGGAGGACGCCGCGTGGCCGCTGTGCTCCAACGTGCAAGTATATGCTGCAGCGTTTGCAAGGTCATGATGCTAAGCTAGGCAGCAGTCGCGTGGCGGTACCGCTGCAGCAACGCTAGCTTCCACGCGTTCTTATACCCCGACGCACTTCCTCGCCAAGATAAAAGGGGCCGGATTCCAAATGCGCCGCATCCGCAGCGACTCCCTCGGGCTGCGATGCAGGTAGAATCAACCAATTTCCTCTTTGCTGTTATCGAGCTGGAAAACCCTCTCGTGATTTAAGCAGCGCTGACACCAACACAGCTTTTATCTGAACGTCACCACGGCGCCGGAGAGGCTGATACGACATGCTTTTATATCTTATTATTTATCATTATTAGCCTCACTGGGGGAAGCGTCGTCTGATGACACGGAAGATACCACAGGTAGGGGGAAAGGGAGCTCAGACGTGTGACGTTCTGATCCAGGTCCTGCAACACGTGTTTCTGAAGCAGCTCATGAGGATCCTGGGTCGGAGGATCCTGTTACACTACGGCTGCTTCCAAACGTAAAGACGAGGACACGCACGTTTCCTCCATGCCCGTGTTTTGCCTATTTTCATATAAATGAGGTTTGAAGTGAGTCCGGGTGTTTACCAAGGACACCTCATGAATAAGGTTCCGTCTACCCTCTGAGGACCAGCGTCCTTCCGTCCAACGCTGGGAAACTGAAACGCCCAGTTTAAGATTCCAAACATGCACCGCTCACACTCGCCCAGTGGAAACCTCCCGGCATTAGAACCCTATTTTAGCTGGAACGGACTGGGAATTCCACGGCAACACCGCCTAGCTTAAATCGCACTTCCCGACTGTTGTCACGGCTAACTGCGAGCAGCCAAAGTTACTCTGGCAACGGATGATGCAGGACGGTGGGGGGGACGCAGCTCTATCTGGGTCGCACTGACGTCTGCGTGGGTGTGTGTGAGCACTGTTTTAGATATTGAAGGTAGATGGAAAACGTCCCGACAGACACGTGGCAGCTGCTGCTGTCGGCTCCCGTCTGCGGGGAAGCGCGAGCCGAGGCGTGCCGACAGGCTGTGGCGGGGGCGGCGTTGGGTCCGTGCTGCCAGGTGGGCAAAGCCCGGAACAACGTGTATTTAGTCCAAGGACCACCGAGACCACACACACACACATTTACGTCGTTTGCTGCCTGGATGACAGCGTGGAGCACATTAGCAGCACATTAGCAGCACCGCTACAGCGCTATTTTACCTGATGTTGGGCCTCCTCCAGATTCCCACTGGCCCACAGAGAAAGCCCCAGACGATGGCGGATCTTCGCCTCGTCCTCTCGCCGAGCCAGCTGCTCGGCGAGCCGCAGCCTGTCAGAGGGGGGAGGAGGTGGGGAAGAGAGAGGAGAGTCAAAATTATTCAGCGCAGGGAGCCTCTTAGGTACCTTTCAGCGTAACAGATGTAAGCTAGCGTGGTACTGATGTTCTGACAGCGAACAGGTTCGGATACTTGGCCCGAGTTGTAAGACGGAGCTCACACTGGGACTAGAACACACGTACACCTCTGCTGAAGGGGGGGGGGCACTAATGGTGGTCACTGCAGACACCTGGCGAGCAGAACAAACACACCTGCACTTTAAACATCCTACATCACCGGAGGAGGCGTTCAGGTGTCATCGGGACATGACGTGGAGTTCTATCCACTAGTTACTTAGTTACGTTCCCCGGCGTGTGTCCGTGCACGCTCACGCTCACGCTGCGTGGGCCCTTTTGCACTCTGGTCCACACCAGCTGTATATTCAGCATCCCTGAAACAGTCGTTGGCCCCGATAAGCCGCTGTGCTCAGCACGCCACAGGGGCGGAGCCTCCGCGTACGTGCTCGTTGGCAGCCTTTGAAGCCTGCCATATCCTCCCCTCTCGCCTTATCTCCCCCCCCCCTCCCCTCCGTCTGCCTGCCCTCCTCCCGTGCAGGACTGCCGTGCTCCTCTTTCTTTCCGCCTTTCCCTTCTCTGCCCCCCCCCTCTGCTCCCGCTACCTGTTTCATCTCGACTCCGGTGGCGGCGCTCCGGGAGACGCCGCACTGCTTAGGCCTCATTAGGCACCAGAGCTGGGACCAGGA